>NC_060197.1:18027801-18331967 GCF_021184085.1 Oncorhynchus gorbuscha
AGTGGTGGGTTTGGTGTCAAAATAATGATGCATAAGCAGAAAATAACCCCATACCTACTGTCAAATAAAACATCCACAAAGAAATGGCCACAAATCAAATTGCAAGGTGCGGTATTGAATACGGTGGTGCCAATAACACAAATCTTTCTCTGAGAAAATTGTACAAGTATAAAATAATGTAATTTTCTAAAATGTTTGAGTATACAATTAAAGCTCAGTATTTGTATTATATATTTGAGTGTTTTTTGCTCATCTTCATCAAGGGGATCAATCATTTCAGACCCCACTCTACTAGCTTATTCTGTATGTAGGATTCAGTGATTCCTTTGCATTGTAGGCACATCCATCATTCCGAGGACTGCTACTGTCCGATATGAGCTTTACAGTGACACCACCCAGCCTCCCACTACACACAGAAAAGGGCAATGTTGCAAATCTAAACTGCCACAGCGCAATGAGTCGAAAACAATAGGCATTCGAGTTGGAGTTGTACTGATCGTCCTCTCGCCCACCCACTGCCTGTCTAAATGTGATTAGATGCTCCAGTGTCAACAGCTGTGGGAGGGAGAGGGATGGAGGGGGAGGGCAGGGCTGAGAGGTGATTCAGAGGACCATTAGAAGACTCCTAACACTAAAACCTGGATTCCAAGCAAGTCAAATTGTATTTGTCACATACACATAGTTAGCAGATGTTAATACGAGTGTAGCAAAATGCTTGTGCTTCTAGCTCCGACAGTGCAGTAATATCTAACAAGTAATCTAACAATTCTCCAAAACCAACCTAATACACACAAATCTAAAGGGGTGAATGAGAATATGTACATATAAGTATATGGATGAACGATGGCCGAGTTGCATAGGCAAGGTGCATTAGATGGTATAAAATACAGTATATACATGTGATATGAGTAATGTAAGATACTGTATGTAAACATTATTAAAGTTACATTATTTAGAGTGGCATTGTATAAAGTGACAGATGATCCATTCATTTAAGTGGCCAGTGATTGGGTCTCAATGTAGGCTGCAGCCTCTCTGAGTTAGTGATTGCTGTTTAGCAGTTTGATGGCCTTGAGACAGAAGCTCGGTCTCAGCTTTGATGCACCTGTACTGACCTCGCCTTCTGGATGGTAGCAGTGTGAACAGGCAGTGGCTCGGGTGGTTGATGTCCTTGATGGTCTTTTTGGCCTTCCTGTGACATCGGGTGCTGTAGGTGTCATGGAGGGCAGGTAGTTTGCCCCCTGTGATCCGTTGTGCAGACCGCACCACCCTCTGGAGAGCCTAGAGTTGGAGGCGTGCATGGCCACGCAGTTGTGGGTGAACAGGGAGTACAGGAGGGTGCTGAGCATGCACCCTTGTGGGGCCCCGAGCACACACCCTTGTGGGGCACCAGTGTTGAGGGTCAGCGAAGTGGAGATGTTATTTCCTACCTTCACCACCTGGGGGTGGCCCGTTAGAAAGTCCAGGACCCAATTGCACAGGGCAGGGTTGAGACCCAGGGCCTCCAGCTTGATGATGAGCTTGGGTGGTACTATGGTGTTGAATGCTGAGTTGTAGTCAACAGCATTATTACATAGGTATTCCTTTTGTCCAGATGGGATAGGGCTGTGTTCAGTGTGATGGTGATTGCGTAATCTGTGGACTTGTTGGGGTGTTATGCAAACTGAAGTGGGTCTAGATGACCGGTAAGGTGGAGGTGATATGATCCTTGACTAGTCTCTCAAAGCACTTTATGATGACAGAAGTGAGTGCTATGTGGCGATAGTCATTTAGTTCAGTTATTTTTGCCTTCTTGGGTACAGAAACAACGGTAGCCATCTTGAAGCATGTGAGGACAACAGACTGGGATAGGGAGCGATTGAATATGTCCATAAACACACCACCTAGCTGGTCTGCACATGCTCTGAGGATGTGGCTAGGGATGGCGTCTGGACCAGCAGCCTTGCGAGGGTTAACACGTTTAAATGTTTTACTCACGTCAGCCAAGGAGAGGGAGAGGGGGGGTGCAGTCCTTGTTAGCTGGCCACGATGGTGGCACTGTGTTATCCTCAAAGTGGGCAAAGAAGGTGTTTAGTTTGTCTAGAAGAGTGACTTCTCTGTTTGTGACTTGGCTGGTTTTCTTTTTGTAGTCCGTGATTTTCTTTAGACCCTGTCACATACGTCTCGTGTCTGAGCCGGATGAATTGCGACTCCACCTTGTCCCTGTACTGGCATTTCGCTTGTTTGATTGCCTTGCGGAGGGAATAACTACACTGTCATAATTCCCAGACCTCTTTCCATGGTTAAATGTGGTTGATCGCACTTTCAGATTTGAGCGAATGCCACCATCTATCCACTGTTTCTGGTTTGGGTAGGTTTTAATAGTCACAGTGGGTACAACATCTCCAATGCACTTCTTTATAAATGCACTCACCGAGTTAGCGTATAGGTCGATGTTGTTCTCCAAGCGTGGCTTCCTATTGGTCAGACCAGCGTTGAATGGTGCTCGTCACTGGAAAGTCCTGTTTGAGTTTCTGCCTTTAGTACGGTAGGAGTATTTGTTTTCTTTCAAAATACTTTGGAGTGTGTTATTGTGCCTGCATGGAGTGCTTGATAGGTCGATGGGGCGGCAGGGTAGCCTAGTGGTTAGAGAGTTGGACTAGTAACCGGAAGGTTGCAAGTTCAAACCCCCGAGCCGACAAGGTACAAATCTGTCGTTCTGCCCCTGAACAGGCAGTTAACCCCCCCCCCCCAAAATAAGAATTTGTTCTTAACTGACTTGCCTGGATAGATAAAGGTTAAATAAAAAATAAAAAAAATAAAAAAATTGATGGGTGGGGTTGGCACTTATGGGAATATTCTATTGGTTCTATTGCACCAGGCAAGCTCAATCAAGCGCAGCTAAATAATACAAATACTATTTGAACCTAGGGTAAAACCCAATCTGACTTGGACTCTATTTCATGTGAAATGAGTGGTTGAACACAGCACTTAAACCATTAACTCCGTCACTGTGTTCATGTATATAGACATTTGGAAGACCAGTAGCCCTCACACTCACACTGAATTACATTCAGCCATGGGCCGATTTTTCCTTGAGAGGATGGTAGCGGGGCCGGAACATAGTTAAATATCATTTTAAATTGCAAATTGACCTTAAGTCCCAAACAGATATAGTATTTGACAAAAACAGAATCATATCAAACCTTGATTACATTGGGATACGATTGCATATGCCTCTTTATTTATGCCTGGGAATACTTGGAAACAGATTTATAAAATTGAAATCAAATTGAGCCGATTTCCTGGTCATTTTATGCCGAACAACTAAGACTATAAAAAATATATACTGTGTGTGTTTACATTTTTTGGGGGGCCAAATAAAATCACCTGAGGGCCAACTGACAATCTCTTGGAGGGAAAGATGGAGGGAAAGTTGGAGCTTATAACTAACAAAATTACAGTTAGCAAAAATATACGCTTAATCCAGTATAAACTAATGTATAGAATTTATTAAACAAAAGACATAATTCACAAATGATATAGCACGACAACAGTCATGTCTTAAGTGTAAAACAAATAATGATTCAATAATACATGCTTTTGGGAATGCTATAAAGTCAGGAAATTGTGGGCGAAGCTAGAAGGTTGGCTTACATTTAATCTGTCTGTCTGCATATTTCAAGACACAACATATGGGGGTCTAGTGCGATACCCAATGGGCTGGCGGATTTCCTTCTCATCACTCATCTTCAAAAAATATATACTAAAAACTTGGAAATCAATCAATATGCCATCATTAACACAATGGAAAAATTAAATGATGTATTATTGGAATATTGAAATAGCATAGGTGACAGAGAAAAAAAACAAATATATACAATTTAAGGCCAAGAGGCAAACAATAATTCAGGCACTAGGGATGGGGGTATAAGCATACAGGTCTGGGCATATGAGATGTAGTCATTGTTTGTGTGCATATGTAAGTTGTTGTTCTTATGTATAAATTTGTATATAAACCGGTTTAGGGTTTGGCCGGTTTAGGCCGTCATTGTAAATAAGAATTTGTTCTTAACTGACTTGCCTAGTTAAATAAAGGTTCAATTACCTGATAGAAGTTAAACATGACACTGAAAACAGATATATATATATTTAAAATCTATTTTGTAATTCATCTCATTGCCACAACACAACATTTTCTGAATATAGTTTTTTTTGTCTTAATTACTTATTTATACATGTTATTTTTATGTACCCATATTTAGATAAAGAACAAAAGGCACTGTATCAGATTAAATCAAAATGACTAAAGTATACATTGTATTTGTCCTAATATTTCCTAAATATTAGTGCATTGCTGTAATGATAAGCAGGTTTCAGAGATGAGTGTTTCATAGTTTGCCATTGAAAAACTGTACTGAGAACTGTTAGAGATTCAGTAACCCAATACATCATCAAACTGTGTCAAATGACTTGCATACAACTAAAACCACTGATCTTAATGCAATTGACTAAAATACCCCTTATTTTAGCCTAAATGTAAGTACTATAATTACGTGCACGTATTTTCAAATGTCAAAAGTGAGTTTAAGCATAAAAAGTGACTTAAAAATGTATATAATTTCTCCATGGTCTTTACAGGTAATATTGGTGTATTAGGAGATGGATATGTGTGGTTCTAAGGTATTTTAGATGTATTTCTAAATTGAATGGGATCCTATGGGCAAATTACATAACAAACTGTCTAAATATGTGGGATGTGGACCAAAAACTTCCTTGGAATATCATATAACAGTATAGGTAAGTGCTAAAACAGGTACATATGTGAAAATAGGGTTTATCCTGCTGAAACACAAAATGGGATTTGTAAACCAATATTTCTTGAAACCTCTACTTAATCAAATAAATCATGTTTTACAAAAAAATCTACACAATTGGTGGTAACAGTGATCTTAGTAAATAATTACATTTACCAGCACAGCACACCTATTGACTATAGATTAGATTTAGCTTATTATAATTTCCCGAAATTAAAGGTCTCATTACCAAAATGGACCTAAAAATTATGTGGTAATGAGAAATGTGTGATATTTGTGCCTCTGTAACTTTATCAGTCATCATTATTCACGATACATTCATTATCCGTAATCATGGTAGCAACCACATGAATGTAGAAGCTTTTAGAAACAAATTATATTCTTATTTACAATAAAAGTGACTCCAAAATGGCACAATACATTATTTATCATGAATTTCTATTGGGAACAAAATAATCTAAAACCCATCCAAAACAAAGAGCAAATGCATCCAACAAATTTGTAGACTCACAAGGAGTCATTGCATACTATTAATATGGGAACAAATACTTAACTTTATACCACTTAAATACACATAAGGGAATTTGTCCCAATACCTTTTTTCCCCCTAAAATGGGGGGACTATGTACGGTCTGCACTTTATCTGCATAGTCATTGTTTGATATCAAACCTTTGGAGCATAGAGTCTCAATAAGAAAAAATGATTCTCTCTCGCTCTCTCTCTCTCTCTCTCTCTCTCTCTCTCTCTCTCTCTCTCTCTCTCTCTCTCTCTCTCTCTCTCTCTCTCTCTCTCTCTCTCTCTCTCTCTCTCTCTCTCTCTCTCTCTCTCGGAGTCTGTGATATACTGCAAGGTTTCCTTCCTCTCTTTTTTGTTACAGACACATTATCACTCTACCTCTGAAAGGGATATCACTTTGAGAGGAATGTGGAGGGCCATCAAAATAACATTTACTTTTCAATGGGTCTATCTGGGAGAGCTACTATTACTTAGCTTAATGATGCCAGGAAATCTCTAAGGCGAACATACACTCCAGCAGCTATCCCCCACTCTAATTTGAACAGTTAGTGGATGGATAAATAGCTGTTTAAGTGGTTTTGCTTACAGTAATAAAAATACTTTGTTTAAATAAAATGTTTTTCTCCCGAGTGGCACAGCGGTCTAAGGCACTGCATCTCAGTGCAAGAGGTGTCTCTACAGTCCCTGGTTCGAATCCAGGCTGTATCACATCCTGCCGTGATTGGGAGTCCCATAGGGTGGCGCACAATTGGCCCAATTGGCCCAGCGTCGTCCGGGTTTGGCCGGGTAGGCGGTCATTGTAAATAAGAATTTGTTCTCAACTATGTTCTTAAATAAGGGTACAGAAAATAAAAATACAAAATCGAACCTTTTCAAATGCCCACTTTGAGTGTGAAAGTGTGTTAAATACATTCAAATGTATAGAAACGTCTAGGAGTGTTTATCATAGACAGCCATTCATCATCTTCATACAGCTTATCTCACTTGTTTAATGCTGGACGTATGCAATCCTGGTTGTGCATAAGATTTGCATTGGACCATTTTTCATACATAGAAAGAGTAAGAAAGCAGAGATGAATGCCGTTCTAGCCTTTCCACTCCTAAGCCTCTTCTCTCGATTCATAACATTTACTGTACATTTAACACATCTTTATATTTACTGTAAATGTATCATACGTTTTATTTATCATTTAAAATACTCAAATGGAAAGACTAAGTAGGCAGAGATTAACAATCCTTTTCTCTTTCGGTTTATAACATTTCATGTACATTTAACCTTCTCTGTGTGAGGCCATTATGTACTTTTCTTCACAATGGGAGTTTTCCTGAATAGAAAGTAATGGAAAACCATTAAAGAAATAGTTCCTCTGTGGTCGGTGTGTAATTATTTTGAAGCCAAGGGACATTTATTTCCTTTGTTATTTCCTTGCTTTAATAACTGATTCTTTGATAGTTTCCTAGTCCCCACTACCTGGCAGTGATGTCAGTTCGACCATAGGTCTCCAAGCAACATTGAGAATGGAATGGTAAGCTAAGTCCTACTAAGCACTCAAGAAAAGTATTTTAAAAATCAAGCAAAATAATAATTTGCTTCCACTGGTCCTGGGGATCCTTCTTAAGGCCAACATCCTTCCAGCAAGGCGACAACTCCATGCACACATCAAAATCCACAAAGAAATTGTTATGCAGGTGAATGAGGACCCAAAAGCGACTTGGCGAAAACAGAGTCTTTAATCCAGTTTAAGGAAATAGCAATACTCCTAGACAAATCGGAGCGGAAAATAAAGCATAAAAAACAATTCCACTCGTAATCACGAGAACTGACTGGAGACTCGATAATAAACTGCAGGTTGCCTCGGGAAGGCACTTGACCGTAGCAGACTCAGACACCTGCTCACCACGCAGCATCTGAGGGAAACACGACACGACAGGGCGATACAAAGACACAGCACGGTGAACAATATACAAGGATCCGACAGGGCAGAAACGGAAAACAAGGGGAGAAATAGGGACTCTAATCAGGGGAAAAGATAGGGAACAGGTGTGGGAAGACTAAATGATTGATTAGGGGAATAGGAACAGCTGGGAGCAGGAACGGAACGATAGAGAGAAGAGAGAGAGGAAGGGAGAGAGAAAAAGGGGAACGAACCTAAAAAGACCAGCAGGGGAAAACGAACAGAAGGAAAAGCAAAATGACAAGACAATATAAGACAAAACATGACAGTACCCCCCACTCACCGAGCGCCTCCTGGCGCACTCGAGGAGGAATCCTGGCGGCAACGGAGGAAATCATCAATCAGTGAACGGTCCAGCACGTCCCGAGACGGAACCCAACTCCTCTCCTCAGGACCGTAACCCTCCCAATCCACTAAGTATTGGTGACCCCGTCCCCGAGAACGCATGTCCATGATCCTACGTACCTTGTAAATAGGTGCGCTCTCGACAAGGACGGGAGGGGGGAGGGAAGACGAACGGGGTGCGAAGAAAGGGCTTGACACAGGAGACATGGAAGACAGGATGGACGCGACGAAGATGTCGCGGAAGAAGCAGTCGCACAGCGACAGGATTGACGACCTGGGAGACACGGAACGGACCAATGAACCGCGGAGTCAACTTACGAGAAGCTGTCGTAAGAGGAAGGTTGCGAGTGGAAAGCCACACTCTCTGGCCGCAACAATACCTTGGACTCTTAATCCTACGTTTATTGGCGGCTCTCACAGTCTGTGCCCTGTAACGGCAAAGTGCAGACCTCACCCTCCTCCAGGTGCGCTCACAACGTTGGACAAACGCTTGAGCGGAGGGAACGCTGGACTCGGCAAGCTGGGATGAGAACAGAGGAGGCTGGTAACCCAGACTACTCTGAAACGGAGATAACCCGGTAGCAGACGAAGGAAGCGAGTTGTGAGCGTATTCTGCCCAGGGGAGCTGTTCTGCCCAAGACGCAGGGTTTCTGAAAGAAAGGCTGCGTAGTATGCGACCAATCGTCTGATTGGCCCTCTCTGCTTGACCGTTAGACTGGGGATGAAACCCGGAAGAGAGACTGACGGACGCACCAATCAAACGACAGAACTCCCTCCAAAACTGTCACGTGAATTGCGGACCTCTGTCTGAAACGGCGTCTAACGGGAGGCCATGAATTCTGAACACATTCTCGATGATGATTTGTGCCGTCTCCTTAGCGGAAGGAAGTTTAGCGAGAGGAATGAAATGTGCCGCCTTAGAGAACCTATCGACAACCGTAAGAATCACAGTCTTCCCCGCAGACAAAGGCAGACCGGTAATGAAGTCTAGGGCGATGTGAGACCATGGTCAAGAAGGAATGGGGAGCGGTCTGAGACGACCGGCAGGAGGAGAGTTACCTGACTTAGTCTGCGCGCAGTCCGAACAAGCAGCCACGAAACGGCGCGTGTCACGCTCCTGAGTCGGCCACCAAAAGCGCTGGCGAATAGAAGCAAGAGTGCCTCGAACACCGGGATGACCAGCTAACTTGGCAGAGTGAGCCCACTGAAGAACAGCCAGACGAGTGGAAACAGGAACGAAAAGAAGGTTACTAGGACAAGCGCGCGGCGACGCAGTGTGCGTGAGTGCTTGCTTAACCTGTCTTTCAATTCCCCAGACTGTCAACCCGACAACACGCCCATAAGGAAGAATCCCCTCGGGATCAGTAGAAGCCACAGAAGAACTAAAAAGACGGGATAAGGCATCAGGCTTGGTGTTCTTGCTACCCGGACGGTAAGAAATCACAAACTCGAAACGAGCGAAAAATAATGCCCAACGAGCTTGACGAGCATTAAGTCGTTTGGCAGAACGGATGTACTCAAGGTTCTTATGGTCTGTCCAAACGACAAAGGAACGGTCGCCCCCTCCAACCACTGTCGCCATTCGCCTAGGGCTAAGCGGATGGCGAGCAGTTCGCGGTTACCCACATCATAGTTGCGTTCAGATGGCGACAGGCGATGAGAAAAATAAGCGCAAGGATGAACCTTATCGTCAGACTGGAAGCGCTGGGATAGAATGGCTCCCACGCCTACCTCTGAAGCGTCAACCTCGACAATGAATTGTCTAGTGACGTCAGGAGTAACGAGGATAGGAGCGGACGTAAAACGTTCTTTTAGAAGATCAAAAGCTCCCTGGGCGGAACCGGACCACTTAAAACACGTCTTGACAGAAGTAAGAGCTGTGAGAGGGGCAGCAACTTGACCGAAATTACGAATGAAACGCCGATAGAAATTAGCGAAATCTAGAAAGCGCTGCAACTCGACACGTGACCTTGGAACGGGCCACTCACTGACAGCTTGGACCTTAGCGGAATCCATCTGAATGCCTTCAGCGGAAATAACGGAACCGAGAAAAGTAACGGAGGAGACATGAAAAGAGCACTTCTCAGCCTTCACGTAGAGACAATTCTCTAAAAGGCGCTGGAGAACACGTCGAACGTGCTGAACATGAATCTCGAGTGACGGTGAAAAAATCAGGATATCGTCAAGGTAGACAAAAACAAAGATGTTCAGCATGTCTCTCAGAACATCATTAACTAATGCCTGAAAAACAGCTGGCGCATTGGCGAGACCAAACGGCAGAACCCGGTACTCAAAATGCCCTAACGGAGTGTTAAACGCCGTTTTCCACTCGTCCCCCTCTCTGATGCGCACGAGATGGTAAGCGTTACGAAGGTCCAACTTAGTAAAGCACCTGGCTCCCTGCAGAATCTCGAAGGCTGATGACATAAGGGGAAGCGGATAACGATTCTTAACCGTTATGTCATTCAGCCCTCGATAATCCACGCAGGGGCGCAGAGTACCGTCCTTTTTCTTAACAAAAAAACCCCGCCCCGGCCGGAGAGGAAGAAGGCACTATGGTACCGGCGTCAAGAGACACAGACAAATAATCCTCGAGAGCCTTACGTTCGGGAGCCGACAGAGAGTATAGTCTACCCCGAGGAGGAGTGGTCCCCGGAAGGAGATCAATACTACAATCATACGACCGGTGAGGAGGAAGGGAGTTGGCTCGGGACCGACTGAAGACCGTGCGCAGATCATGATATTCCTCCGGCACTCCTGTCAAATCGCCAGGTTCCTCCTGAGAAGTGGGGACAGAAGAAATGGGAGGGATGGCAGACATTAAACACTTCACATGACAAGAAACGTTCCAGGATAGGATAGAATTATTAGACCAATTAATAGAAGGATTATGACATACTAGCCAGGGATGACCCAAAACAACAGGTGTAAAAGGTGAACGAAAAATCAAAAAAGAAATAGTCTCACTGTGGTTACCAGATACTGTGAGGGTTAAAGGTAGTGTCTCAAATCTGATACTGGGAAGATGACTACCATCTAAGGCGAACATGGGCGTAGGCTTGTCTAACTGTCTGAAAGGAATGTCATGTTTCCGAGCCCATGCTTCGTCCATGAAACAACCCTCAGCCCCAGAGTCTATCAAGGCACTGCATGTAGCACCCGAACCGGTCCAGCGTAGATGGACCGACATAGTAGTACAGGATCTAGATGGAGAGACCTGAGTAGTAGCGCTCACCAGTAGCCCTCCGCTTACTGATGAGCTCTGGCTTTTACTGGACATGAATTGACAAAATGTCCATCAAATCCGCAATAGAGGCACAGGCGGTTGGTGATCCTCCGTTCCCTCTCCTTAGTCGAGATGCGAATACCTCCCAGCTGCATGGGCTCAGTCTCTGAGCCAGAGGAGGGAGATGGTTGCGATGCGGAGCAGGGAAACACCGTTGACGCGAGCTCTCTTCCACGAGCTTGGTGACGAAGATCTACCCGTCGTTCTATGCGGATGGCGAGAGCAATCAAAGACTCCACACTGGAAGCAACCTCCCGGGAGAGAATCTCATCTTTGACCACTGCGTGGAGTCCCTCCAGAAAACGAGCGAGCAGCGCCGGCTCGTTCCAGTCACTAGAGGCAGCAAGAGTGCGAAACTCTATAGAGTAATCCGTTATGGATCGATCACCTTGGCATAGGGAAGCCAGGGCCCTAGAAGCCTCCCTACCAAAAACTGAACGGTCAAAAACCCGAATCATCTCCTCTTTAAAGTTCTGGTAATTGTTTGAACAATCAGCCCTTGCCTCCCAGATAGCTGTGCCCCACTCTCGAGCCCGGCCAGTAAGGAGTGAAATGACGTAAGCAACCCAGCTCTCTCTAGAGTATGTGTTGGGTTGGAGAGAGAACACAATATCACACTGGGTGAGAAAGGAGCGGCACTCCTTGGGCTGCCCGGAGTAGCAAGGTGGGTTATTCACCCTAGGTTCCGGAGGCTCGGCAGACCAGGAAGTAACAGGTGGCACGAGACGAAGACTCTGGAACTGTCCAGAGAGGTCGGAAACCTGAGCGGCCAGGTTCTCCATGGCATGACGAGCAACAGACAATTCCTGCTCGTGTCTGCCGAGCATGGCTCCTTGGATCTCGACGGCAGTGTTACGAGCGTCTGTAGTCGCTGGGTCCATTCTTTGGTCGGATCCTTCTGTTATGCAGGTGAATGAGGACCCAAAAGCGACTTGGCGAAAACAGAGTCTTTAATCCAGTTTAAGGAAATAGCAATACTCCTAGACAAATCGGAGCGGAAAATAAAGCATAAAAAACAATTCCACTCGTAATCACGAGAACTGACTGGAGACTCGATAATAAACTGCAGGTTGCCTCGGGAAGGCACTTGACCGTAGCAGACTCAGACACCTGCTCACCACGCAGCATCTGAGGGAAACACGACACGACAGGGCGATACAAAGACACAGCACGGTGAACAATATACAAGGATCCGACAGGGCAGAAACGGAAAACAAGGGGAGAAATAGGGACTCTAATCAGGGGAAAAGATAGGGAACAGGTGTGGGAAGACTAAATGATTGATTAGGGGAATAGGAACAGCTGGGAGCAGGAACGGAACGATAGAGAGAAGAGAGAGAGGAAGGGAGAGAGAAAAAGGGGAACGAACCTAAAAAGACCAGCAGGGGGAAAACGAACAGAAGGAAAAGCAAAATGACAAGACAATATAAGACAAAACATGACAGAAATGGTTGAGGTCAATTCCATGTAAAAGGATCCAGGAGGGCCAACATGTGAAGTTTATAGGAGCATATGACATTTGGTGCAAATGAAAGCTAAGAGTCTATATTTTGGGGAAATTAAAGCATAGGTACATTGGAATAAGCAAAGGCTTTGATTTGTGGTCACACAGATGGAAAAGGGGCCTTAAGCATTTTTCTAGTAGATGTTTTTTAAGGTATCAGAAATGCATCAAAACACAATAATGTAAAGACCCCTGCCAACTAATAACATTTACATTGTTTTGCAGAAATCATTTGCCTTCTGTAAATTTTGGAAATGTTGCCTAGTGTCTTGTCATTCTGTTACCAAAAAACCCACATATCTTTAAGATATTTTCAAATTTCTCTCCTAATGGGTTTTTGGTAAATGTCAAGACACTAGGCAACATTTCCTAGTATGAAAGTTCACAGAAGTAACACATGTAGTAAAAGTAGACCTACCAATGTGTTTTTACTGATGATTTAGTTCATGGATTAAAATGTGTCACTCTTACCAAGTCGTTAGAGTGATTGAACAATCTGTAACAGAATGACTGAATTGGAAATCATAGTCACAAATCAGTTGCAGTAGAGCACAGTGCAGTAAAGTAGTATAGTTCAGTATAATGTAATACTCTGCTCTACTTTTCTTTACTGTACCGTCTTGTACACTACTGTACTGAATGCAACTATACTGTGCTCTGCTGTCCAAACTTGTGAAACAGATGTCTATGATTGGTACAGATTTGGTCCACTCTGGACTAGCCAAATGTTGTCTTGTTTAGTGGTGGAGCTCAGAACAATAGCCAGTGTGTAGAATAAAACCCAAACATGCACAGGAGGCAATTACTTTTTTCTGTCACCATGAAGAGAATGATATTCATGATTATGCATTTCTGTATAGTACAGATCAAGGACACATGTCATTCTGTCACCAGGTGTTGACCCACTTACTGTAGTTAAATAACCAAAAGAGATTAAAAAAAAAAACTGAAGGCGTCATATCATTGCGATACCACCTTTTTTCCTGCAGACATATTTGCCTCTTAATTCAGGGTAGATAGAGTTTTTGGAAATGTGGTCACACAAATAACAATGACGCTGAGAGTTGAGAAGTGTTTAATAAAACAACAAAGAAGTGGTGTCTTCATGTAAACAATACTGACAGGGGAAAGAACATAAAGGAGTGCCAGATATAGGGGAGGTAATGGAGTCCAGGTGTGCCTTATGATGAAGTGCAGGTGTGCATAATGATGGATGCCAGGACCGGTGGTTAGTATACTGGCGACATCGAACGCCGGAGGGAGTAGATGTGACAGTACCCACCTCCCTAACACACAGGTCCAGTCACAAGACGACGCCGACCAGAGGGACGACCCCGAGGACGAGGAGCGGGGGCCGAAGGTGGAAATCATGGATGATGTTGGGATCCAGGATGTCCTCCACCGGAACCCAACATCGATCCTCTGGGCCATACCCCTCCTAGTCCACCAGGTACTGGAGCCGACCCCCACGACGTCGGGAGTCCAGTAGATGTCTAACTGCATAGGCCGGACCCCCCCCCATGTCCGGTTGGGGACAGCATCAGATAGGGGACCAGGAACCACTACGGGGTCGCACTGCAGTGGCGGTCTGTCTGTTCCTTCTGACGGGGGACGGTGAGCTGGCCTCATGTGAGCTTCGCTCCACACTTCTGCTCACCTGAAGCATTCGTCAACTGCAGGAGCTACGGTCTGGCACGGGGTCCACGGAGCCGAGGACGAGTATACCAACCCTACCATGTCACAACACAACTGATTGGCTGAAACACATTATGAAGCAAATTAACTTTCAACAAGGCACACCTGTTAATTGAAATGCATTCCAGGTGACTACCTGATGAAGCAGGTTGAGAGAATGCCAAGAGTGTGCAACGCTGTCATCAAGGCAAAGGGTGGCTAATTTGAGGAATCTGAAATTCATTTTGATTTGTTTAATTAACACTCTTTTGCTTACTACATGATTCCATATGTGTTATTTCATAGTTGTGATGTCTTCACTATTATTATACAATGTAGAGAATAGTAAAAAATTAAGAACCCTTGAATGAGTAGGTGTCCAAACTTTTGACTGATACTGTTTGTTCTTTTTTTTCATACCGCATTTGTATTATATATTTTATACAGTATTTCATTCTCATCTTTATCAAGGGATCTAATCATTTTGTACCCCACTGTATCTAGCCATTGGCCTGATGCCCATTTAACCAACCCTCTCTCCCAACACTTTACCCGGGCCATAGTGAATCATCACTGGGTGGTGGTCACCCGCGAAGGCACGCACATAATCCCACTCCCCCACACCTACTAGTAAGCGAAACATTTAATAATCTCTGGCCGGGCTATTGATTTGTTCACTGCTTTGGTTCAGAGGCTCTGACTGGCCTGCCTGTGGCACACACACACTGATCTGCCCTACCCTGTGTGTAACACACACTCAGTACACAGGATGTGGTGCTTAAAAAACAACCCTGGGCATGGATTAAAATCCCTGAATACATTTTCCCCTTCTGCTGGGTTTTTTCATCTGCTACCCAAAGGGAAAACACATATAAACAAGAGAAATGCATCTAAAATAAGGCAGTGTGGAAAGATATGAGGAGAGAAAATATGACAGAAGTCAAAAGGGTTTATTCATTGTTTTGGGAGATGGGGCCTTGTTCCTTTGTTTGCAGTATAGGGGTTGGAGCAGGCTGCCTCACGAAACATTGACCAAACTACAACTACTACACAAATCTCTCCTCAACAGGGTAGTAAATTCCCCCACTGGCCAGTCCTTAATTGTTACAGAACCTCTTTCTCTGAGGCTCCACTCTCCATTATCAGGGGGTGTAATTGAGCAAATGTTGTTAATAATATTTGAGGCAGACTTGTGGCGGGTTGGCGGGCACAGGGCCGGGTGGGTGTCCCAGAGCAGGCGTATGATTTCCCCCTCGGCTGATGGCAGGAGATAGGCCCTCTCATTATGGGTTGGCATTGCCTTGACAACCTTGCCGACGGGAGTACTCCTCTAAACACTAATTAGGATGACTTTGGGAGAAAAGGGGATGGAGGGGGGGAGGAAGGGGAAATAGAGAGAGGGAGGCAGAGTGAGGGGGAGGAGAGGGGGGGTGATGGGGAGGTAGAGAGTGAGAGAGAGAGTGATGGAGGGAAGGGGAGAGAGCGGAATAGGGGAATGGAGGGGAGTGCAACTCAAACACTGCTACTCAAACCTGTTCAGGGATAAGAATAAGAGAACAAAAGGGAATCATTCTAAGGAAGGAACAACAGATTGCTGATAAAGGTACACTATTGGCATTCCTCAGTTTAACACGGATTGACTGGTATACTGTAGAGCAGGGGTATTCAACTCCTACTCTAAGAGGTAAACCCTGGAGCCTGCTAGTTTTCTGTTCTACATGATACTTGGAGTCCCAGGTCGAAATCAGTCCGTAATTAGACGGGAACAATGGAAAAAAGCAGTGGAACTGGCTTCGAGGTCCACAGTTGAGTTTGAGGGCTGTAGAGGTAGTGGAATGGAAATATTATTTATTTTCTCCAGTGGCTTTCTATTTGCATGACATCTGCATGTTGCCTGCTTGATTGAGTTCAGTCTCCACTGTGGAGTTCACACATGCGTGTGACACAGGTATACTTGTGCACAAACACACACACACTCATAGCTCTAAGGCTCTTCCATGCCGTACATGAGTAGTTTGACAAGTGACAGGCTTCGGCTCTGATACTATAGCAGCCAGATTGCCCAAGATTGAAATTGGACTTCTATCCATGTTCTGAGAACATCGGGAAATTTCTTCATAACCGGCCTCTAGGGGCAACAGTGCAACTATTACCATCAAGTAAAGTGTTGATTGTTGTGTATGAGCGTAATCCCATGACTCTGGATCAGAAGGTTGTGTGTTTGATCCCAGTCCTGGACACCAGTTTTTTATTTTTGGTTTTAACCCTATCCCAAACCTTAACTCTTACCATAACCATTTGGAACGAGTGCCTAAACTTTATGCTTTAACCCTATCCCAAACCTTAACCCTTACCTTAATGATTACCTAAACTTACCCGTAACTTAGAAATTTGACGTTTGGAAAAATTGAATGATACAGAGCAGCAGGATCAACAAAACACTTTGATGTTCGGAGACGTCTAATTCTGCAGTGAGACTGTGAGAGCTTGTTGACTGCAGAGTACACATGTATAAACGGTTGTACTTCTCCCCATCTCTCTCTGACAGTCTGAGGGCAGCTGCTGTGCTGTGCTGTGTTGGTCTCGTCAGTCGAGCCAAACCGCTGTTAAAGCTTCTCCCTGCTGCTGGGGTCTCTCTTTGGGCTAGCCTTGGACAGATGTTGCGGAGGAGTGTATGTGTGTTTCTGTGAATGTGGGTGAGGGTGAAGGGGGATGTGTGTGTGTGTGTGCACGTGTGCGTGTTAGTGAAGTAATGTGTGTGTGTGTGTGTGTGTGTGTGTGTGTGTGTGTGTGTGTGTGTGTGTGTGTGTGTGTGTGTGTGTGTGTGTGTGTGTGTGTGTGTGTGTGTGTGTGTGTGTGTGTGTGTGTGTGTGTGTGTGTGTGTGTGTGTGTGTGTGTGTGTGTGTGTGTGTGCGTGTGTGTGAGTGAGTGTGTAGTGCTGGCAGAGAGAGGCAGGCCAAGATGGGCCAGTTCTGCTCTGGGCCGCTGGGCTCTACACACACATCACATCTGTTCTCTTCTCTGTAAGCCAGCTCCTCTGTTCCTCTGTGTCCTCCACCTCTCCACCCTTCTGTAAATAATACCCTTCATTATCTTCTAACAGCTCTCAAGAGAGGGTTTGGTTAAAATATACAATAAGTTCAATGTAGATCATTTACTGTATGTTATCACCTTGTCAAGATATTGTAGGCTATGTATGTACAAAAATATATATTATTTCATTGGTAGTTCATTAGATATTGGGTCTATCTATGCAATATCAAGTGTAAACCAGGGTTGTGTTCAATTCAATTTTAGATTCAGGTCCATTCAAGCAGGCAAAGTATACATTATTTGGTCTGGAAAGTAAGACCACATCGCTAGCAGGCCAAAACTGTTTGACGAGTTTTCAGCTTTGTTTCCGCTTTCTGTCTGCAGACGATATCTATGGCCAATACGCCACTCATCTAGAAGGACCTCAGGTTTCTTTGAGGCTGGAACATTCTTCCACAGCAAACATAATAAATAGTTAAGTTGTGGATAAATATTAATGTAGCTACATTAGGTTTTCACAAGGGTTCAACATGAATATTTCATTCTCTCTCTCCAAATGTAAAACATACATTTTCTGCTCAGGCGTTTGTGTAAATTTCATGTCGGAAGATTTGGTGGGGTGAATCTTACAGTAACAATACACTATTGATATAATTGCCCATGTATAAGAGTGATGGAAAAAGCATGTATATATGCTAGGAGATCGTAATGTACAAGTCAACATCATGAAAAAGTGCACCAGGGGTAGAGGTTAGGATATGGTTGGGTGGAGTTTGTGTGTGTATGTGCGTGCGCGCGCGCCTCCTTGTGCTTGTATGTTTGTGTGTGTGTGTGTTACGCTATGCTTTGTGTGCTGCTCTACACTATTCTGCTACGCCGAGGGGTCTGGGTGAGAAGAGAGCAGTGAGCTGGCCACTCCAGGTGACCAGGGGTCAGGTTCATTTGTAAGCTGTCAAACAGAGCCACTCGGACGCAGGTCCAGAGGCCGTGTCCCAAATAGCGTCCCATTCCTTAGGGCTACCTATAGAGCTCTGGTCAAAAGTAATGCCCTATAAAGGGAATTTGGTGCAATTTGGGACGCAGGTAGAGGCTGGATAGAGCCAACCCTCCCAGGGAATGGATTTTATTTGATGTTCAGTAGGGGGGGGAGCGATCAATGAGAGAGATAAAGGGAAATTAACACTTTGAGAGAAGAGAAGGGAAAACATAGCCCCAGCTAATGGCTGTTTGGTAAATACCTGAGGCTTTTAGCTGAATCATAGGCTGTGTGTGTGGTTGATGTGTGTGTGTGTGTGTGTGTGTGTGTGTGTGTGTGTGTGTGTGTGTGTGTGTGTGTGTGTGTGTGTGTGTGTGTGTGTGTGTGTGTGTGTGCGTGCGTGTGTGTGTGCGCGCACGCACGCGCGCACAGTGCTTTTGGCGCTAACGTTCACTACCAGCAAATATTCATAACACCAAGTCAAGATCTTTCATTATCTACTCTCTCTGTGAAACTAAGCTGAGTGATTGTGGAACACAAAGAGAATGGGTAACATGGACCCAGTTAAAAATGAAAGGCTAGATATATGCTTTATAGTAGCTTTTTTATTTTATGTCTATCTTTGTTAAGCTACCCATGAAAGGGCATAAAATTGGCATATTAATATACAGTGCATTCAGAAAGTATTCAGACCCCTTCACTTTTCCCACATTTTGTTAAGTTAGCCTTATTCAAAAAATATATATTTTTTAAATTCTCCCTCAATCTACACACAGTACCCCATAATGAAAAGCAGAAACAGGTTAGTATATATTTTTTGTAATTTATCGATTAAAAAAAATAATTAAATATTACATTTACATAAGTATTCAGACCCTTTACTCAGTACTTTGGTGACGCACCTTTGGCAGCAATTACAGCCTCGAGTTAACTTGGGTATGACACAACAAACTTGGCACACCTGTATTTGGGGAGTTTCTCCCATTCTTCTCTGCAGATCCTCTCAAGCACTGTCAGGTTGGATGGAGAACGTTGCTACACAGCTATTTTCAGGTCTCTCCAGAGATGTTAGATCGGGTTGAAGTCCGGGCTCTGGCTGGGCCACTCATGGACATGCAGAGCCCTGTCCCGAAGCCACTCCTACGTTGTTTTGGCTGTGTGCTTAGGGTCGTTGTCTTGTTGGAAGGTGACCCTTCGCCCCAGTCTGAGGTCCTGAGTACTCTGGAGCATGTTTTCATCAAGGATCTCTCTGTACTTTGCTCTGTTCATCTTTTCCTCATTCCTGACTGATTCCTTGCCGCTTAAAAACATCCCCATAGCATGATGCTGTCACCACCATGCTTCACCGTAGGGATGGTGCCAGACGTTACACTAGTCAATCAGGCCAAAGAGTTCAATCTTGGTTTCATCAGACCAGAGAATCTTGTTTCTTATGGTCTGAGAGTTCTTTAGGTGCCTTTTGACAAACTCCAAGCGGGCTGTCATGTGCCTTTTTCTGAGGAATTGCTTCCGTCTGGTCACTACCAGAAAGGCCTGATTGGTGGAGTGCTGCAGAGACAGCTGTCCTTCTCGAAGGTTCTCCCATCTCCACAGAGGAACTCTAGAGCTCTGTCAGAGTGACCATCAGAAAGGCTCTTCTCCCCCGATTTCTCAGTTTGACCGTGCGGCCAGCTCTATGACGATTCTTGGTGGTTCCAAACTTCTTCCATTTAAGAATGATGGAGACCACTGTGTTCTTGGGGACCTTCAATGCTGCAGAAATATTTTAGTACCCTGCCCCAGATCTGTGCCTCAGCATTTTCCTGTCCTGGAGCTCTACGGACAGTTCCTTCGACCTCATGGCTTGGTTTTTGCTCTGACATGCACTATCAACTGTAGGACCTTATATAGACAGGTGTGTGCCATTCCAAATCATGAATTTACAACCCGTATGTCGACTCCAATCAAGTTGTAGAAACATCTCACTGATGAACAATGGAAACAGGATGCACAGTGGAGTGTTGTGTGTAGATTAGATTATTTAGTCAATTTTAGATTTAGGCTGTAACGTAACGAAATGTGGAAAAAGTGAAGGGGTCTAAATACCTTCCAAAGGCACTGTTTATAGCCTTAGAAATAAGGTTCATAAAATGAATAACTTGCTAACATCAGAGAAAATGTATGTTGGCCAACTCTGAGACTCACTTAACTAATTTCATAATAGAGCAGTAGCAATACAGGGATTTAACATCTACAGAAGAGACAGGGATGTCTATGGTGGAGGTGTTGCTGTAGAGGGTAGAGGATCTCATGTCTAATGATGTTGAAGTGTTGTGGTAGCAAAATAATTTGCCTCATCTAAAGCCTTTTTTTGCTCCTGCTGTAGGCCACCAAGTGGTGACAGTTAATATGTGTGCAATTCTTGATAATATGTGTGATGTTAACAGAGAGGTTTATATACTGGGTGACCTGAATGTAGACAGGTTCTCATAAAGAGGAAGCTGCTCACTGTAACCAGTGCCTGTATCTAGTTCAGGTTAATAATCAACCTAGTGTTTCAAAGAAAAGTAGATTTTGTTGCATTGAATACAACTGGTGTAGACTACCATTAAATACTTTCTTATGAGTCCTTCCCTATCACGGCCTCAGGAGGACACCCAGATGCAGACAGTTCGAAGTAACACAAGTTTATTCCAAACACAAAGAGCATGCAAACGACAGAGCCCAAGAGTCCAAAAGGTAAAGAATGGCAGGCAGGCTCAGGGTCAGGGCAAGCAGAATTGTCAAAACTATAAAATATGGATTAGAGAAAAAACCAGGAGCACGGGAAAAAAGCTGGTAGGCTTGACGAGACAAGCCAAACTGGCAACAGACAAACAGAGAACACAGATATAAATACACTGGGGGATAATGGGCGACAGCTGGAGGACGGTGGAGACAGATAGATGAAACAAATCAGGTGACAAAGACAGATGAAACAAATCAGGGTGGGACAGTCCCCCCCTCTAGGGGCGCCACCTGGCATCCTACTTGGTTGACTGGGGTTCCGGCAGTGGAACTCAGCGAGGAGGCCTGTGTCCAGGATGCCCCTAGAGGAGACCCAGCATCTCTCCTACTGGCCAGAGCCCTCCCAGTCAACCAGGTACTGGAATCCCCTGCCTTGTGGTTGAACCTTCAGGAGGCGCCTCACTGTATACACTGGTTGGCCTTCGATGAGACAGGGGAGAGGGATGGTTCTGGAAACAAGAGACAAAGGACCGTGAGACAGAGGTTTAATCCTAGACACATGAAAGTTGGTATGTATACTGAGAGTACGGTAATACAGAAGATGAACAGCAGAGGGACTAAGAAACTTGGAGATGGGGAAAGGGCTGATAAAACGGGGGAAAGTTTGCGGGACTCCACCCAAGGGGGCAGAGCGAGTGGACAGCCATAATGTACACTCTGCCCGAGACAATACCGGGGATACCGTCGATACCCGGAGGTGGTCTTGAGAATAGCCGACTGGGCTCTCTTCCAGGTACAACAACAGCGGCTGACAAACATCTGGGCCGAGGGTATGCCGACCTCTTCCTCTTGCTACGGGAAGAGCGGGGGGCTGATAACTCCAGATAATGTGGGGATAAAAGTTGGCAAATCCAAGGAAAAGTATCAGCTGCACTCTAGACAAAGGCTGGGGCAAATCCACCACCACCCTCACCTTTCCAGGATCCATCTGTACATTCCCAGCAGAGATGATGCAACCAGGAATGGATGGTGTGATGGAATTCACATTTCTCCGCTTTCACAAAAAGCTGGTTCTCCAGGAGGTGCTGGAGGACCTGTCAGACATGGAGCACGTGTTCTTGGGCTGAGCAGTAGAAAATGAGGATGAAATTGACGTAGACGAAGATGAACCAGTTCAACATGTCACAGAGAATGTCATTAACCTGGGCCTGGAACACAGCTGGAGCATTGGTAAGACCAAATGGCATGACCAGATATTCGTAGTGACCATGTTGAAGGTCTACCACTCATCCCCTTCCCGTATCCGCACCAGGTGGTAAGCGTTCCGCAGGTCCAACTTGGAGAAAATGGTGGCCCCCTGGAGTGGCTCGTAGGCCGAGGCAATGAGTGGTAGTGGGTAGCGGTTCTTAACCACGATGTCATTGAGGCCCGGTAGTCGAAGCAAGGGCGCAGGGTTTTGTTTTTCTCCACAAAGAAGAACCCTGCGTTGGAGGAGGAGGCAGAAGGACGGATGCACAATGCAGCTAGTGAGTCCTCAATGTATGTCTCCATAGCCTTGGTCTCCGTACCTGACAGAGTATAGTCGTCCCCGGGGTGGTGTGGTGCCTAGGAGAAGGTCAATCCCGCAGTCATGGGTTGGTGCGGAGGAAGTGAAGTGGCCCGGGCCTTAATAAAAACCTCCCGGAGGTCCTGGTACTCTGCGGGAATGGCAGAGAGGTCCGGGGTAACTTCCAAGCCCACAGGAAGACATCCCAGGGCAGGCTGCACTGACTTCACGCAATGGGCATGGCAGAATGGGCTCCAGCCCATGACACCAGCAGTCCAGTCAAGGAGTGGATTGTGTTGCTAGAACCATGAGAATCCCAATACCACAGGAACCTGAGAAGGCTTAATTAGCATCAATTGTATAACCTCGATGTGGTTCCCTGACACTGGTAGGTTGATGGGAGTGGTATTGTGGGTGCTCTAACGTCCATGGGAATGTAGAGGGACTGAGTGGGGATGCCATCTCGGACAGCAGAGTGGCGTCCATAAAACTTTCATCGGCCCCACAGTCAATGAGTATCCGGAGAGATTTTGACTGGTTTCCACCACAACAGAATGGTCAAAATCGGGAAAAGGATGACTAGAGGGGGGAGAAAAACAGGAGTATGGGAAAACCGCTGGTAGGCTTGACAATTGAGACATGGATTGTGTATGTGTGACATTCAGAGGGTGAATGGGCAACACAAAAAATGTAAGTAACTTTGATAGTTGTAGGTGCCAGCACTGTTTTTCACTGTGTGTATCAAGAATGGTCCACCACCCTAAGGAAATCCTGCCAACTTGACAACTGTGGGAAGATTTAGAGTCAACATGGACCAGCATTTCTGTGGAATGCTTTTGACACCTTGTAGAGTCCATGCCCCGGCGAATAGAGGCTGTTCTGAGGGCAAAAGTGGGTGCAACTCAATATAAGTAAGGTGTTCCTAATGTTTTGTACACTCAGTCTAGTGACTTTATTTAACTAGGCAAGTCAGTTAAGAACACATTCTTATTTTCAATGACAGCCTAGGAACAGTGGGTTAACTGCCTTGTTCAGGGGCAGAACAACATATTTTTACCTTGTCAGCTCAGTCTTACGCCTCACTCAAACCGATAGCATCAATGCATTTTGGTACATTCATTTCCAATGGAATTGCGTTGCAATTGCAGTGCATTCTGTGTGGTGCCTGCGTTGGATTTATCAACAGTATGCGTCAAACCGTATGCGTTATACGGCTTGACAGAAATGGTAGCAGAAGGCACACATATCCAGATAATGCTGCTTACCATTTTGCTTCATTACGTCACAGGTGTGATCGAGGTGAGATGGCTTGGGTGTAGCAGCTGTCTCGGCACCTGTTGGTCTGAGTGGGTGCTGGACGGTAGCAGAGTGAACCATCTATGGCTTGGGTGGCTGGAGTCTTTGGCATTTTTGTTGGGCCTTCCTCTGACACCGCCTGATATAGAGGTCCTGGATGGTAGGCAGCTCTGCCCCAGTGATGTACTGCGCTGTCCGCTCAGGTGCCAAGTGTATCATAAGGTCAACATTGAGTTTAATTGTTACCTGGGGTGGTCTAGCTTTTATGGCTGCTGCCTTCAGAGCACATATAGGCCTACCTTGTCGGTGTGGGTTTGATTCCAGCCTGTCGCCTTCTGGCACAAATAACTCAATCCCTCGGTGTACTTGATTTAGTTACACATTTCAAATATGGACAATACAGGGATATTTTACCCCCAATCTTGATAAGAACTGACCATACCAGACACTTTTGGATAACAGAAATAGGAAATAAATAAAATAACAGTAGGCCACACCAACATTAGTTTACATTCATTTAGGGTAAATTACCACAGTTGATTTGCCGTGGTAAACAATGAAATACTTTATTTTTTACTGTATGGAATGCTTGTCAAATAGATAAATCACCCTCAGTCTGTTTCAAAATGAGTAATTTGTTCCGATTACAATGTCAACCAAATGGTGAACATACTGTATCTTAAAAGACTTTGGTTGCAAGCAGGACTAAGGGTAACACCGACATAATATTTTAGGTAGCAGTAATGAGGTGACCAATAATGGTTGCAATTGAGATCAGCTGTGAAGGGTGAATGTTGCATGTATTTATGGTTTAACGAGACATTAGCTGGAAATAATCTATTGACATTAATGGTTGCAATAGGTTCCTTGTTATTTGATTATATTCCAATAGGCTGCATAATGAAAGTTGTGAAAACCGATAATGGTCTGTGTTTCCCTGGCTTGATGAGCTGATTGGGCCATCAGTTGATTGACCGATATAGGACTACTGTAGAACCATAAACTTTACTCTGGTGTGGATGCTAGTCCACGTTTTCTAGTTAGTGTCACTTCCTGACCTTAGTTCCTTTTCTCTGTTTTCTGTTTTGTGTTTGTCACCTGACAGAACTGTTTAGTTTCTTCCTTTCACTTTGTTATTTTGTTTCGTGTGTTCAGTCTAATAAATTAACATGGACACTTACCACGCTGCATATTGGTCCGATCCTCAGACAACTAAGAGATTCGTTACAGTTAGGCTATGTATAATTTGTTAATATAGTTCTGGTTTTTGGTGTGGACTGAAAGCCTGTATTGTGAGGCTTTAATATTTCATTTCGTAAAGCCGTCAAGATGTTAATGCATTTGAGCCAATCCAAAGATGATTTCATTGAGCTTAGACACTTTTCTTTGATGACTATTCATTTTACTTATTGAAATAAATGCAATTCATTTATTGGCCAAACGTAAGCTCTGGCTGGCCACTATATTGCCCAGCACTGGGCTTAAACTCAGGAAGGTCAGAGCTGGAGCGCGCTACTTAGACCACTGCTCTACAGCAGTTCACAATGCTCTAATAAGCACTAGGAATACTAGGAATACTGATGATACTTAGGCACATATTTTTTCATTATTTTGTTGAAACCTTCCCCAAACCACAGCCCTAACCGTAACCATTCAAAATTATTGCCTAAACTGTCAACCTTTGAGTTGTTTCTGTACCCACCCTGTAACCACTTGGAATTAATGCGTCAAAAATAGACTTTCATCCTGAGTCAAAGAGCAGCGGGCCAGATACAAACCAACCCTGACTCTGGCAAAAATGTGCTGGTGTCAGTGGCTGTAATCACTGGACCACAAGGAAACCAATAATGTATTCTGCATATTGCTTGCCTTCAAAATATTAAAAAATATGATTTTCACGAACGTAAAAAAAACTACCCCATACATATGTCAATTTATTATAAGAGAGACGCTGTAGCTTGCATGTAGCTACACCACCAGTAACGTCTGCTAAATATGTGTATGTTACCAATAACATTTTATTTGATGTCCATTGCCTTCGGAACGTATTCAGACCCCTTGACTTTTAGCGCATTTTGTTTTGTTGCAACTTTATCCTATAACTGATGAGAAAAAAAACTCCTCAGTAATCTACACACAATACTCTATTGTGCATCCTGTTTCCATTGATCATCCATGAGATGTTTCTACAACTTGGAGTCCACCTGTGGTAAATTCAAGTGATTTGGAAAGGCACACACCTGTCTACATAAGGTCCCACAGTTGAGAGTGCATGTCAGAGCAAAAACCAAGCCATGAGGTTGAAGAAATTGTCCGTAGAGCTCCAGGACCGGATTGTGTCAAGGCACAGATCTGGAGAAGGGTACCAAACAATGTCTGCAGCATTGAAGGTTCCCAAGAACACAGTGGCCTCCATCATTCTTAAATGTAAGACGTTTGGAACCACCAAGACTGCCTGGACAAACTGAGCAATCGAGGGAGAAGGGCCATGAAGGGCCATGGTCAAGGAGATGACCAAGAATCCGACGGTCACTCTGACAGAGCTCTAGAGTTTTTCTGTGGAGATGGGAGAAACTTCCAGAAGGACAGCCATCTCTGCAGGACTCCATCAATCAGGCCTTTATGGTAGAGTGGTCAGACGGAAGCCACCTCAGTAAAAGGCACATGACAGCCCGCTTGGAGTTTGCCAAAAGGCATCTAAAGGACTCTCTGACCATAAGAAACAATATTCTCTCGTCTGATGAAACCAAGATTGAATTCTTTGGCCTGAATGTTAAGCATCACGTCTGGAGGAAACCTGGCACCATCACTATGGTGAAGCATGGTGGTGGCAGCACCATGCTGTGGGGATGTGTTTCAGCGGCAGGGACTGGGAGACAGGCAAGCTCACAGGCAAGACAACACAGGAGTGGCTTCGGGCCAAGTCTCTGAATGTTCATGAGTGGTCCAGCCAGAGCCCTGACTTGAACCCGATCAAACATCTCTGGAGAGACCTGAAAATAGCTGTGCAGCAACTCTCCCCATCCAACCTGACAGAGCTTGAGAGGATCTGCAATGGAATAATCTCCCCAAATACAGGTGTGGCAAGCTTGTTGCGTCAATACCCAAGAAGTCTCGAGGCTGTCGTCACTGCTGAAGGTGCTAAAACAAAGTACCGAGTAAAGGGTCTGAATACTTATGTAAATGGGATATTTCATTTAAAAAATATAAATTAGGAAAGATTTCTAAAAATGTTTTTTTTGCTTTGTCATTATGAGATATTGTGTGTAGATTGATGGGGAGGAACAACATAATCAATTTTAGTTTTAGTTACTTTTTTAAATGTAACAGAATGTGGAAAAAGTGAAGGGGTCTGAATACTTTCCGAAGGCACTGTAGGTACGGTGTACATTGTATACAAACACTGCTTCCAGCTGCCCACTGGCAGCAATTCTACATAATGTATTTTTTCAGATATTAAAATCCTCCTGTTGCAGGATTATTTTCCTCCTGTCACAAAAGGGGTCAAATTAAAACCTGACATCGGTATATGCTGTATGTGATACAGGACATCTTCTGTTGTTGAATTGTTCTGATTTTATGTTTGTGTGGCTGTTCTTGTCTATTAGTATCATGCACTTTGTCATGTTTTATGTTTTGTGTGAACCCCAGCAACAGCTAATTGGAATCCAAATAAAATACCAAATTAGATCTGCAGTTTGTAGATTCACCATTAATATCACTCACAGCCTGAGGTTAGGTAGAAGCTCAGATGAGTTCAATCAAAGCCTGAATAAGGAGGCTTGCAGCAATTGTAAGTTGCTTGAATAGAAGAGTGTGCCTGACGTGTCATTTAGAATGTTACAATTGAAGTATGTTACAGATATGTTAACTACTGCTATTATAACCAACAGATGTCCAGTTATTTCCAAATCTTCCCCGACAAATATTGTATACTGTAGCCTGAGCTGCGACTCAAATGGAACTCTCATCATCTTGTACTCCTGTATTTATTAAACCTGTTTGAAAAGTTACAGCATATCCTCCGACAGAACAAAAGCATCGCTCACTCCTGTCAATTACAGTGTAGAAAATGTACAGTTATGACTTTAACTACTGTTTCCTGAAGGAGGGAAATGAGGTGCAACACTATGGGATGAGCAAATTCTACTAAGGATATATATGTCATGTTTTGTCATTGATTATCATGTCTTGTCTCTGTGCTTCCCTTCTATTCGTTTCCCTCTGCTGGTCTTATTAGGTTCTTTCCCTCTTTCTATCCCTCTCTCTCTCCCTCCCTCTCTCCCTCTCTCGCTCTCTCTCTCTATCGTTCCGTTCCTGCTCCCAGCTGTTCCTCATTCTCCTAACTACCTCATTTACTCTTTTCACACCTGTCCCCTATTTTTCCCTCTGATTAGAGTCCCTATTTCTCCCTCTGTTTTCCGCTTCTGTCCTTGTCGGATCCTTGTATGATGTTCGCTGTTCTGTGTCCTTGTTCCGCCCTGTCGTGTTTTACCTTCTTCAGATGCTGCGTGTGAGCAGGTGTCATTGTCAGCTACGGCCGAAGCCTTCCCGAAGCGACCTGCAGTCTGTGGTCGCGTCTCCAGTCATTCCTTTCTACTGACGAGTGGATTTCAGTTTTCCTGTGTTTGCTTTCACCTAGATAATATCCAGGATTATCGCTTTTGTCTAATACTGGAATAAAGACTCTGTTTTCGTTAAGTCGCTTTTGGGTCCTCATTCACCTGCATAACAGAAGGATCCGACCAAGAATGGACCCAGCGACTACGGATTCTCGCAACACTGCCGTCGAGATCCAGGCAGCTATGCTCGGCAGACACGAGCAGGAATTGTCTGCTGCTCGTCATGCCGTTGAGACCCTGGCCGCTCAGGTTTCTGACCTCTCAGGACAGTTTCAGAGTCTTCGTCTCGTACCACCAGCTACTTCCTGGTCTTCCGAGTCTCCGGAACCTAGGGTTAATAACCCACCATGTTACTCTGGGCAGCCCACTGAGTGCCGCTCCTTTCTCACCCAGTGTGATATTGTGTTCTCTCTCCAACCCAATACATACTCAAGAGAGAGAGCTCGGATCGCTTACGTCATTTCACTCCTTACTGGTCGGGCTCGGGAGTGGGGCACAGTTATCTGGGAGGCAAGCGCTGAGTGTTCTAACAATTATCTGAACTTTAAAGAGGAGATGATACGGGTTTTTGATCGTTCAGTTTTTGGTAAGGAGGCTTCCAGGGCCCTGGCTTCCCTATGTCAAGGTGATCGATCCATAACGGATTACTCTATAGAGTTTCGCACTCTTGCTGCCTCCAGTGACTGGAACGAGCCGGCGTTGCTCGCTCGTTTTCTGGAGGGACTCCACGCTGAGGTTAAAGATGAGATTCTCTCCCGGGAGGTTCCTTCCAGCGTGGACTCTTTGATTGCACTCGCCATCCGCATAGAACGACGGGTAGATCTTCGTCACCGAGCTCGTGGAAGAGAGCTCGCGTTAACGGTGTTCCCCCTCTCCGCATCTCAACCATCGCCTCCCTCCGGCTCAGAGACTGAGCCCATGCAGCTGGGAGGTATTCGCATCTCGACTAAGGAGAGGGAACGGAGGATCACCAACCGCCTTTGCCTCTATTGCGGTTCTGCTGGACATTTTGTCATTTCATGTCCAGTAAAAGCCAGAGCTCATCAGTAAGCGGAGGGCTACTGGTGAGCGCTACTACTCAGGTCTCTCCATCAAGATCCTGTACTACCTTGTCGGTCCATCTACGCTGGACCGGTTCGGCTGCTTCCTGCAGTGCCTTGATAGACTCTGGGGCTGAGGGTTGTTTTATGGATGAAGCATGGGCTTGGAAACATGACATTCCTCTCAGACAGTTAGGGAAGCCCACGCCCATGTTCGCCTTAGATGGTAGTCTTCTCCCCAGTATCAGATGTGAGACACTACCTTTAACCCTCACAGTATCTGGTAACCACAGTGAGACCATTTCTTTTTTGATTTTTCGTTCACCTTTTACACCTGTTGTTTTGGGTCATCCCTGGCTAGTATGTCATAATCCTTCTATTAATTGGTCTAGTAATTCTATCCTATCCTGGAACGTTTCTTGTCATGTGAAGTGTTTAATGTCTGCTATCCCTCCTGTTTCTTCTGTCCCCTCTTCTCAGGAGGAACCTGGTGATTTGACAGGAGTGCCGGAGGAATATCATGATCTGCGCACGGTCTTCAGTCGGTCCAGAGCCAACTCCCTTCCTCCTCACCGGTCGTATGATTGTTGTATTGATCTCCTTCCGGGGACCACTCCCCCTCGGGGCAGACTATACTCTCTGTCGGCTCCCGAACGTAAGGCTCTCGAGGATTATTTGTCTGTTTCTCTTGACACCGGTACCGTGGTTCCTTCTTCCTCTCCCGCCGGAGCGGGGTTTTTTTTTGTTAAGAAGAAGGACGGTACTCTGCGCCCCTGCGTGGATTATCGAGGGCTGAATGACATAACGGTTAAGAATCGTTATCCGCTTCCCCTTATGTCGTCAGCCTTCGAAATTCTGCAGGGAGCCAGGTTCTTTACTAAGTTGGACCTTCGTAACGCTTACCATCTCGTGCGCATCAGAGAGGGGGACGAGTGGAAAACGGCGTTTAACACTCCGTTAGGGCATTTTGAATACCGGGTTCTGCCGTTCGGTCTCGCTAATGCTCCAGCTGTCTTTCAGGCATTAGTTAATGATGTACTGAGAGACATGCTGAACATCTTTGTTTTCGTCTACCTTGACGATATACTGATTTTTTCACCGTCACTCGAGATTCATGTTCAGCACGTTCGACGTGTACTCCAGCGCCTTTTAGAGAATTGTCTCTACGTGAAGGCTGAGAAGTGCGCCTTTCATGTCTCCTCTGTCACATTTCTCGGTTCTGTTATTTCCGCTGAAGGCATTCAGATGGATCCCGCTAAGGTCCAGGCTGTCAGTGATTGGCCCGTTCCAAAGTCACGTGTCGAGTTGCAGCGCTTTCTAGGTTTCGATAATTTCTATCGGCGTTTCATTCGTAATTTCGGTCAAGTTGCTGCCCCTCTCACAGCTCTTACTTCTGTCAAGACGTGCTTTAAGTGGTCCGGTTCCGCCCAGGGAGCTTTTGATCTCCTCAAGAAGCGTTTTACATCCGCTCCTATCCTTGTTACTCCTGACGTCACTAAACAATTCATTGTCAAGGTTGACGCTTCAGAGGTGGGCGTGGGAGCCATTCTATCCCAGCGCTTCCATTCTGACGATAAGGTCCATCCTTGCGCTTATTTTTCTCATCGCCTGTCGCCATCGGAACGCAACTATGATGTGGGTAACCGCGAACTGCTCGCCATCCGCTTAGCCCTAGGCGAATGGCGACAGTGGTTGGAGGGCGACCGTTCCTTTTGTCGTTTGGACTGACCATAAGAACCTTGAGTACATCCGTTCTGCCAAACGACTTAATGCACGTCAAGCTCGTTGGGCGTTGTTTTTCGCTCGTTTCGAGTTCGTGATTTCTTATCGCCCGGGTAATAAGAACACCAAGCCTGATGCCTTATCCCGTCTCTTTAGTTCTTCTGTGGCTTCTACCGACCCCGAGGGGATTCTCCCTGAAGGGCGTGTTGTCGGGTTGACTGTCTGGGGAATTGAGAGACAGGTAAAGCAAGCACTCACTCACACTGCGTCGCCGCGCGCTTGTCCTAGTAACCTTCTTTTCGTTCCTGTCTCTACTCGTCTGGCTGTTCTTCAGTGGGCTCACTCTGCCAAGTTAGCTGGCCACCCCGGCGTTCGGGGTACGCTTGCTTCTATTCGCCAGCGGTTTTGGTGGCCTACTCAGGAGCGTGACACGCGCCGTTTCGTGGCTGCTTGTTCGGACTGCGCGCAGACTAAGTCAGGTAACTCTCCTCCTGCCGGTCGTCTCAGACCGCTTCCCATTCCTTCTCGACCATGGTCTCACATCGCCTTAGACTTTATTACCGGTCTGCCTTCGTCTGCGGGGAAGACTGTGATTCTTACGGTTGTCGATAGGTTCTCTAAGGCGGCACATTTCATTCCCCTCGCTAAGCTTCCTTCCGCTAAGGAGACGGCACAAATCATCATTGAGAATGTGTTCAGAATTCATGGCCTCCCGTTAGACGCCGTTTCAGACAGAGGCCCGCAATTCACGTCACAGTTTTGGAGGGAGTTCTGTCGTTTGATTGGTGCTTCCGTCAGTCTCTCTTCCGGTTTTCATCCCCAGTCTAACGGTCAAGCAGAAAGGGCCAATCAGACGATTGGTCGCATATTACGCAGCCTTTCTTTTCGTAACCCTGCGTCTTGGGCAGGTCCTTCTGTAGCTCATTTGGTAGAGCATGGCGCTTGTAACGCCAGGGTAGTGGGTTCAATCCCCGGGATCACCCATACGTAGAATGTATGCACACATGACTGTAAGTCGCTTTGGATAAAAGCGTCTGCTAAATGGCATATATTATTATTATTATTACAGCTCCCCTGGGCAGAATACGCTCACAACTCGCTTCCTTCGTCTGCTACCGGGCTATCTCCGTTTCAGAGTAGTCTTGGGTACCAGCCTCCTCTGTTCTCGTCCCAGCTCGCCGAGTCCAGCGTTCCCTCCGCTCAGGCTTTTGTCCAACGTTGTGAGCGCACCTGGAAGAGGGTCAGGTCTGCACTTTGCCGTTACAGGGCGCAGACTGTGAGAGCCGCCAATAAACGTAGGATTAAGAGTCCTAGATATTGTCGCGGTCAGAGAGTGTGGCTTTCCACTCGTAACCTTCCCCTTACGACAGCTTCTCGCAAGTTGACTCCGCGGTTCATTGGTCCGTTCCGTGTCTCTCAGGTCGTCAATCCTGTCGCTGTGCGACTGCTTCTTCCGCGACATCTTCGTCGCGTCCACCCTGTCTTTCATGTCTCCTGTGTCAAGCCTTTTCTTCGCGCCCCCGTTCGTCTCCCCCCCCCGTCCTTGTCGAGGGCGCACCTATTTACAAGGTACGGAAGATCATGGACATGCGTTCTCGGGGACGTGGTCACCAGTACTTAGTGGATTGGGAGGGTTACGGTCCTGAGGAGAGGAGTTGGGTTCCATCTCGGGACGTGCTGGACCGTTCGTTGATTGATGATTTCCTCCGCTGCCGCCAGGGTTCCTCCTCGAGTGCGCCAGGAGGCGCTCGGTGAGTGGGGGGGTACTGTCATGTTTTGTCATTGATTATCATGTCTTGTCTCTGTGCTTCCCTTCTATTCGTTTCCCTCTGCTGGTCTTATTAGGTTCTTTCCCTCTTTCTATCCCTCTCTCTCTCCCTCCCTCTCTCCCTCTCTCCCTCTCTCTCTCTATCGTTCCGTTCCTGCTCCCAGCTGTTCCTCATTCTCCTAACTACCTCATTTACTCTTTTCACACCTGTCCCCTATTTTTCCCTCTGATTAGAGTCCCTATTTCTCCCTCTGTTTTCCGCTTCTGTCCTTGTCGGATCCTTGTATGATGTTCGCTGTTCTGTGTCCTTGTTCCGCCCTGTCGTGTTTTACCTTCTTCAGATGCTGCGTGTGAGCAGGTGTCATTGTCAGCTACGGCCGAAGCCTTCCCGAAGCGACCTGCAGTCTGTGGTCGCGTCTCCAGTCATTCCTTTCTACTGACGAGTGGATTTCAGTTTTCCTGTGTTTGCTTTCACCTAGATAATATCCAGGATTATCGCTTTTGTCTAATACTGGAATAAAGACTCTGTTTTCGTTAAGTCGCTTTTGGGTCCTCATTCACCTGCATAACAATATAACCAGGCCTGACAAGGCCAAGGAAAACTGTGCCTTGCCGGAAGCCCCGCCTTCCACAGATGATAACTCAGAGGCTCAGATGAATTCCTTCAATTCAGTACCGCTCTTTACCAAGCCCAGATCCCTCTTCCCCATTTCACTCCTTCAGGGAACAGTAGTTCTAGTCGTAACGGTATGTTTCAGTTCACTCTGTACTATTTGTAAAACACTATGGGATGTAGCACCCCGCTCCAAGCCGGCCCTAACAGATACAAAATGAAAAGACCAACAGCAGACCATCCAGACCTCCCATCCGCAAGCTGCGGTAGTCTGGGTATTGCATACCTGCTCACTGCCAAATGACCCCGTCTTGTCCCAGCTGTCAGCACACTATGAGCCATGTTTTTTGTTTTTTTACGTGTTATTTCTTACATTAGTACCCCAGGTCATCTTAGGTTTCATTACATACAGTCGAGAAGAACTACTGAATATAAGATCAGCGTCAACTCACCATCAGTACGACCAAGAATATGTTTTCCGCGACGCGGATCCTGTGTTCTGCCTTACAAACAGGACAACGGAATGGATCGCATGCAGCGACCCAAGGAAACGACTCCGAAAAAGAGGGAAACGCGGCGGTGTTCTGGTCAGACTCCGAAAAAGGGCACATCGCGCACCACTTCCCAGTATTCTTCTTGCCAATGTCCAGTCTCTCGACAACAAGGTTGATGAAATCCGAGCAAGGGTGGCATTCCAGAGGGATATCAGAGACTGCAACGTTCTCTGCTTTACGGAGACATGGCTTACTAGGAAAACGCTATCCAGGGCGGTACAGCCAACGGGTTTCTCCACGCATCGCGCCGACAGAAACAAACATCTCTCTGGTAAGAAGAGTGGAGGGGGCGTATGCCTCATGACTAACGGGACATGGTGTGATGAAGGAAACATACAGGAACTCAAATCCTTCTGTTCACCTGATTTAGAATTCCTCACAATCAAATGTAGACCGCATTATCTTCCAAGAGAATTCTCTTCAATTATAATCACAGCCGTATATATCCCCCCCAAGCAGACACATCGATGGCTCTGAACGAACTTTATTTAACTCTTTGCAAACTGGAAAACATTTATCCGGAGGCTGCATTCATTGTAGCTGGGGATTTTAACAAAGCCAATCTGAAAACAAGACTCCCTAAATTTTATCAGCATATCGATTGCGCAACCAGGGGTGGTAAAACCTTGGATCACTGTTACTCTAACTTCCGCGACGCATATAAGGCCCTGCCCCGCCCCCTTTCGGAAAAGCTGACCACGACTCCATTTTGCTGATCCCTGCCTACAGGCAGAAATTAAAACAAGAGGCTCCCACGCTGAGGTCTGTCCAACGCTGGTCAGACCAAGCTGACTCTACACTCCAAGACTGCTTCCATCACGTGGACTGGGACATGTTTCGTATTGCGTCAGATGGGAATATTGACGAATACGCTGATTCTGTGTGCGAGTTCATTAGAACGTGCGTCGAAGATGTCGTTCCCATAGCAACGATAAAAACATTCCCTAACCAGAAACCGTGGATTGATGGCAGCATTCGCGTGAAACTGAAAGCGCGAACCACTGCTTTTAATCAGGGCAAGGTGTCTGGCAACATGACTGAATACAAACAGTGCAGCTATTCCCTCCGTAAGGCTATCAAACAAGCTAAGCGTCAGTACAGAGACAAAGTGGAATCTCAATTCAATGGCTCAGACACAAGAGGCATGTGGCAGGGTCTACAGTCAATCACGGACTACAAGATGAAATCCAGCCCAGTCACGGACCAGGATGTCTTGCTCCCAGGCAGACTAAATAACTTTTTTGCCCGCTTTGAGGACAATACAGTGCCACTGACACGGCCTGCAACGGAAACATGCAGTCTCTCCTTCACTGCAGCCGAGGTGATTAAGACATTTAAACGTGTTAACCCTCGCAAGGCTGCAGGCCCAGACGGCATCCCCAGCCGCGCCCTCCGAGCATGCGCAGACCAGCTGGCCGGTGTGTTTACGGACATATTCAATCAATCCCTATACCAGTCTGCTGTTCCCACATGCTTCAAGAGGGCCACCATTGTTCCTGTTCCCAAGAAAGCTAAGGTAACTGAGCTAAACGACTACCGCCCCGTAGCACTCACTTCCGTCATCATGAAGTGCTTTGAGAGACTAGTCAAGGACCATATCACCTCCACCCTACCTGACACCCTAGACCCACTCCAATTTGCTTACCGCCCAAATAGGTCCACAGACGATGCAATCTCAACCACACTGCACACTGCCCTAACCCACCTGGACAAGAGGAATACCTATGTGAGAATGCTGTTCATCGACTACAGCTCGGCATTCAACACCATAGTACCCTCCAAGCTCGTCATCAAGCTCGAGACCCTGGGTCTCGACCCCGCCCTGTGCAACTGGGTACTGGACTTCCTGACGGGCCGCCCCCAGGTGGTGAGGGTAGGCAACAACATCTCCTCCCCGCTGATCCTCAACACGGGGCCCCACAAGGGTGCGTTCTGAGCCCTCTCCTGTACTCCCTGTTCACCCACGACTGCGTGGCCACGCACGCCTCCAACTCAATCATCAAGTTTGCGGACGACACAACAGTGGTAGGCTTGATTACCAACAACGACGAGACGGCCTACAGGGAGGAGGTGAGGGCCCTTGGAGTGTGGTGTCAGGAAAATAACCTCACACTCAACGTCAACAAAACTAAGGAGATGATTGTGGACTTCAGGAAACAGCAGAGGGAACACCCCCTATCCACATCGATGGAACAGTAGTGGAGAGGGTAGCTAGTTTTAAGTTCCTCGGCATACACATCACAGACAAACTGAATTGGTCCACTCACACTGACAGCGTCGTGAAGAAGGCGCAGCAGCGCCTATTCAACCTCAGGAGGCTGAAGAAATTCGGCTTGTCACCAAAAGCACTCACAAACTTCTACAGATGCACAATCGAGAGCATCCTGGCGGGCTGTATCACCGCCTGGTACGGCAACTGCTCCGCCCTCAACCGTAAGGCTCTCCAGAGGGTAGTGAGGACTGCACAACGCATCACCGGGGGCAAACTACCTGCCCTCCAGGACACCTACACCACCCGTTGTTACAGGAAGGCCATAAAGATCATCAAGGACATCAACCACCCGAACCACTGCCTGTTCACCCCGCTATCATCCAGAAGGCGAGGTCAGTACAGGTGCATCAAAGCTGGGACCGAGAGACTGAAAAACAGCTTCTATCTCAAGGCCATCAGACTGTTAAATAGCCACCACTAACATTGAGTGGCTGCTGCCAACACACTGTCATTGACACTGACCCAACTCCAGCCATTTTAATAATGGGAATTGATGGGAAATGATGTAAATATATCACTAGCCACTTTAAACAATGCTACCTTATATAATGTTACTTACCCTACATTATTCATCTCATATACATATGTATATACTGTACTCTACAACATCGACTGCATCCTTATGTAACACATGTATCACTAGCCACTTTAACTATGCCACTTTGTTTACTTTGTCTACATACTCATCTCATATGTATATACTGTACTCGATACCATCTACTGTATGCTGCTCTGTACCATCACTCATTCATATATCCTTATGTACATGTTCCTTATCCCCTTACACTGTGTATAAGACAGTAGTTTTGGAATTGTTAGTTAGATTACTTGTTGGTTATCACTGCATTGTCGGAACTAGAAGCACAAGCATTTCGCTACACTCGCATTAACATCTGCTAACCATGTGTATGTGACAAATAAAATTGGATTTGATTTGATTTGATTTGAGAGCAGTGACATCCAAGTGATAAAAACTCACAAAAGTGTGCGGTGTTGCCCAATTCCCTGCTGCACAAATATCCCCTACCGGCAACCCTTTAAACAGTATATTAAGTCCGGACATGCATTTCTTGGCTGAGAACTATATCCAGATCTTGATATGCTCCATTTGGCAAATCTGACCATAATTCTATCCGCCTGATTCTTGTTTACAAGCAAAAACTAAATCAGGAAGTACCAGTGACTCGCTCAATACGGAAGTGGTCAAATGAGGCGGATGCTACGCTACAGGACTGTTTTGCTAGCACAGACTGGAATATGTTCCGGGATTCATCCAATGAAATTGAGGAGTATCAGTCACCGGCTTCATCAATAAGTGTATCGACGACGTCGCCCCCACAGTCACCGTATGTACATTTCCCAACCAGAAGCCATGGATTACAGGTAACATCCTCACCGAGGTAAAGGCTAGAGCTGCCGCTTTCAAGGAGCGGGACACTACTCCGGAAGTTTATAAGACATCCCTCAGACAAACCATTAAACAGGCAAAGCATCAATCCAGGACTACGATGAATCCTACAACACCGGCTCTGATGCTCGTCGGATTTGGCAGGAATTGAAAGACTACGAAGGGAAACCCAGCCACAACACTGAAGCATACATGAGAGAACCAGCTGTTCCGGACAACTGTTTGATCAGGCTCTCCGTAGCTGATGTGAGCAAGACCATTAAATAGGATCAACATTCACAAATGGTCAGACGGATTAATAGGACGTGTAATACCTACATGTTTCAAACAGACCACCATAGTTCCTGTGACCAAGAAAGCAAAGAACCTGCAGAAATGATTATCGCCTGTACCACTCACGTTGGTAGCCATGAATTGCTTTGAAAGGCTGGTCATGGCTCACATCAACACCATCATGCTGGAAACCCTAGACCCACCCCAATTCGCATACTGACCCAACAGATCCACAGATGATGCAATCTCAATCGCACTCCATACTGCCCATTCCCACATGAAGAAAAGGAACGCCTATGTGAGAATGCTGTTCATTGACTACAGCTCAGCGTTCGACACCATGCTGCCCACAAAGCTCATCACTAAGCTCGGGACCCTGGGACTGAACACCTCCATCTGCAACTGGATCCTGGACTTCCTGACGGGCCGTTCTCAGGTGGGGAGGGTAGGCAACTACACATCTGCATAGATGCCCAGTTCTATGAATGATGTGTTGGATACTAGGGACTCCCCTATCATGTTTGTATTGAGGAAAGTGGCTGCCATAATCCCTCCTCATCCAAACATAGGCCCTGTGTGTGGCCATAAGAGACTGAATCAGCCAGCTCATTATCGCCTTGCTGGGAGGCTAGCTCCATCTGATCAGACACCAACCCCAAATCCCTCGCTGCGTACAGCCACCCGGGAAAGGAAAGTTATCATAAATGACCCCAAGTTTTCATAAGAATGCTACACGTCTAACGAAGGAGTTTGTGCACAGCCGTTTACAATGGACTGGTACGAGCAAGTGCCACATGAGATTGTGGCAAGTCGAGACAAACATTGCAGGGATTGTTTGTATCTCTGGGAGAAATAGTATAGCCGCATGACTGGGGGCATGGCTGTGGACCCGAACCCATTGTAGCCGCATCGTTGATTTGTTTGCATCTTTTAGCCAGCTTACTCATAGCTAGATTGGTTTGTGGTTTTGTAAACTATAGAGAACAAATACCAACTCTCAGCGCACAATGCCTCGAGGATGTGCAACAAATACCCAAGTGGCAGTTTAGTTGGTGCAAAGTCAGAGCGTCTCATGTTCCAGAAATCCTTGTTTTTACTAGCGTGGAATTTCTCTTGCTCAGTATGAGTTGAAGAGTTGGGAATTGCAGGAATGAATCCGAGCCTCTAGGTTATCACCTGTGGAAGGCGGGGCTTCCGGCGAGGCACGGTTTTCATTGGCCTTGTCAGGAATGGTTATATATCCTTCAAGTAGAGATCGATCGAGCGCGACATCCCATTGTGTTGTACTGAGAGTGCCGACTGAAAGGGAACAAAACAAGGTCATGTTGATATTGATTTAATATGCCATGACTTATATGTGTATGTCATATTGATATCAAACAGTATGTTGTAGGTTTTGTCCCTTTTCAGAGTAGATCATCTTCAAAGAGCGAGCGACATGTGGGTTTGTTGAATCTCCTTGAGGCCACAGAGGGTGGAAAGAGGTGGAAATTGCCTGGCTGTCTATGTAGAAGAAAAGAAGATGGTTAGATGAACCATGCTCTGGTGATGAATAACCTTTTCTGAGACTTGAAGACTTGTTTTAGCTTCCTGAGCGAATGTTTCTCTCATTCCTTGCTTTTTCTCGAACTCCTGTTGCTCCTACTCCTTTTCTCTTAAACTCCACCATTCTTTTCCAACCTTGATCTCCTCTCCACATATCTGAAACACTGAAACTGGTATGAGTTTTCTGTGGAGAGAGTGGTACGTTGACAAACTATTACCACATTAATCTCACACCCTGCACAGCCTCCTTATGACTACTCATGGTACTGATGGTAGGACACATAGATAACCAGTGGGCGTTGCCAACTATCCAAATCCTAACATTATGGAGCTTGTTTGTATTCACATTAAGCCATCACGCAGCGGTGTGATCAATACTGTTAAATTACTCAATGTTTTGATTGATTCACACAATCCCACAACCATTCATCAAGTCAATTAGACATTAATCATGGAGCCTCTCTCACACCAGGAGATTATAGGCATGATGCAGGGAGGGTTGGGGATGGAACACTGGCTAGGTTGTGTTCTTAGAATGGCTAGGAACTAGATGGTGTTGAGGACTCATTCATTGAATGGCAATTGTATGATGCATTGCATGTTGCCTTGTATTCTCGTTCCTATTTTTATGTTACGGAATGGTTGAATGATCTGCAATGAGACATTATCAAAGTGATTTATACTGAAAAACATAAACGCAACATGTAAAGTGGTGGTCCCATGTTTCATGAGCTGAAATGAAAGATCCCTGAAATTTTACACACACAGAAAAAGCTTATTTCTCTCAATTGTTGTGCACAAATTTGTTTACATCCCTGTTCATTTATATTGAACCTTTATTTAACCAGGTAAGTCCGTGTTAGTGAGGATTTCTCTATTGCCAAGATAATCCATCCACCTGACAAGTGTGGCAAATTGTCACTTGTGCTCCCTCTCCGGCCTCTAGGTCACCAGGCTGCTGGTTATGGCGCACACCCGTCACCTTCGTTACGCGCATCTGCGCATTATGACACTCACCTGGACTCCATCACCTCCTTGATTACCTGCACTATAAATGTCATTCCTTTTGGTTCCTTCCCCAAGAGTCATTGTTTGTATTATGTTTCGTTTATTGATTAAATCACTCACTCCCTGAACTTGCTTCCCGGCTCTCAGCGCACATTGTTACAGAATGACACCTCACCAGATGGAAGCATCTGGGAGTCCGGCCTCAGCCGGTTTGTCGGATTCCCATGCCTCAGCTGGGTGAACAGGTTCCCGTGTGTCATGCAGGTGAAAGAGGACCCAAAAGCGACTTAACAGAAACAGAGTTTATTTCAGTCCAAAACGGAATAACAGAAATCCTCTAGACTTGTAGAGGGGAAACAACTGGAGAAGCGGCCACAGACTGCAGGTCGCTTCGGGTAGGCGCAGGCCGAAGTCGACAGAGACACCTGCTCACACGCAGCATCTGATGAAGGCAAAAAACACGACAGGACGGGGCGATACACAATCACGGCAAAAACACGACAGGACAGGGCGAAACGCAATCACAGCATGGTGAATACAATACAAGGAACCGACGGGACAGGAACGGATCACAAAGGAATAAATAGGGACTCTAATCAGGGGAAAGGATCGGGAACAGGTGTGGGAAGATTAAATGATGATTAGGGGAATAGGAACAGCTGGGAGCAGGAACAACGATAGAGAGAAGAGAGAGCGAGAGAGTGAGAGAGGGATAGAAGGAGGGAAAGAACCAAATAAGACCAGCAGAGGGAAACGAATAGCATGGGGAGCACAGGGACAAGACATGATAATAAATGACAAACATGACAGTACCCCCTTGCTTCACCGAGCGCCTCCTGGCGCTCTCGAGGAGGAACACTGGCGGCAACGGAGGAAATCATAGATCAAACGGTCCAGCACGTCCCGAGAAAGAACCCAACTCCTCTCCTCAGGACCGTAACGAAAACGATGGGAAACTAGGGTACTACTCTAAAAAAAAATGAGAACTAGGGACAGACTGAGACACAGCAAGGGCAGGGACAAGAACAGGAGAGATGCGATGGCAGGGAACAGACTGAGACCCAGCAAGACCAGGAGCAGAAGCTGAAAAAAATTACCAGACTTCTTCTGCGCGCAGTCTGAACACGCAGCCACGAAACGGCGCGTGTCACGCTCCTGAGTCGGCCACCAAAAGCGCTGGCGAATAGACGCAAGAGTGCCTCGAACACCGGGATGACCAGCTAACTTGGCAGAGTGAGCCCACTGAAGAACAGCCAGACGAGTGGAAACAGGAACGAAAAGGAGGTTACTAGGACAAGCGCCTTATTTCGCAGTGTGCGTGAGTGCTTGCATTAACCTGTCCTTCACCCCAGAGACTGTCAACCCGACAACACGCCCATAAGGAAGAATCCCCTCGAGATCAGTAGAAGCCACAGAAGAACTAAACAGACGGGATAAGGCATCAGGCTTGGTGTTCTTGCTTTTACGGACGGTAAGAAATCACAAACTCGAAACGAGCGAAAAACAACGCCCAACGAGCTTGGACGGGCATTAAGTCGTTTGGCAGAACGGATGTACTCAAGGTTCTTATGGTCTGTCCAAACGACAAAAGGAACGGTCGCCCCTCTGCAACCACTGTCGCCATTCGCCTAGGGCTAAGCGGATGGCGAGCAGTTCACGGTTACCCACATCATAGTTGCGCTCAGATGGCAATTCAGGCGATGAGAAAAATAAGCGCAACAATAACTGTTTGAATAGACTGGAAGCGCTGGGATAGGATGGCTTATCACGCCTATTCTCTGAACAAGCTGATTAACCTAAATCGACAATGAATTGTCTAGTGACGTCAGGAGTAACGAGGATAGGAGCGGACGTAAAACGTTCTTTTAGAAGATCAAAAGCTGCCTGGGCAGGAACCGGACCACTTAAAACACGTCTTGACAGAAGTAAGAGCTGTGAGAGGGGCAGCAACTTGACCGAAATTTACCTGAATGAAACGCCGATAGAAATTAGCGAAACCTAAAAAGCGCTGCAACTCGACACGTGACCTTGGAACGGGCCAATCACTGACAGCTTGGACCTTAGCGGAATCCATCTGAATGCCTTCAGCGGAAATAACGGAACCGAGAAAAGTAACGGAGGAGACATGAAAAGAGCACTTCTCAGCCTTTACGTAGAGACAATTCTCTAAAAGGCGCTGTAGAACACGTCGAACGTGCTGAACATGAATCTCGAGTGACGGAGAAAAAATCAGGATATCGGATAAGATAGACAAAAACAAAAATGTTCAGCATGTCCTCAGAACATCATTAACTAATGCCTGAAAAACAGCTGGCGCATTGGCGATCTGACCGAACGGCAGAACCCGGTACTCAAAATGCCCTAACGGAGTGTTAAACGCTGGTACATCCATCCATTCCCCATCTCTGATGCGCACAGATGGTAAGCGTTACGATTCCAACTTAGTAAAGCTGGCTCCCTGCAGAATCTCGAAGGCTGATGACATAAGGGGAAGGGATAACGATTCTTAACCGTTATGTCATTCAGCCTCGATAAGAACGCAGGGGCGCAGAGTAAGTCCTTCTTAACAAAAAAGAACCCCGCCCCGGCCGGAGAAGAAGAAGGCACTATGGTACCGGCGTCAAGAGACACAGACAAATAATCCTCGAGAGCCTTACGTTCGGGAGCCGACAGAGAGTATAGTCTACCTCGAGGAGGAGTGGTCCCCGGAAGAAGATCAATTACAATCATACGACCGGTGAGGAGGAAGGGAGTTGGCTCGGGACCGACTGAAGACCGTGCGCAGATCATGATATTCCTCCGACTCCTGTCAAATCGCCAGGCTCCTCCTGAGAAGTAGGGACAGAAGAAACGGGAGGGATGGCAGACATTAAACACTTCACATGACAAGAAACGTTCCAGGATAGGATAGAATTACTAGACCAATTAATAGAAGGATTATGACATACTAGCCAGGGATGACCCAAAACAACAGGTGTAAACGGTGAACGGAAAATCAAAAAAGAAATAGTCTCACTGTGGTTACCAGATACTGTGAGAGTTAAAGGTAGTGTCTCAAATTTGATACTGGGAAGATGACTACCATCTAAGGCAAACATGGGCGTAGGCCTGTCTAACGGTCTGAAAGGAATGTTATGTTTCCGAACCCAAGCTTCGTCCATGAAACAACCCTCAGCCCCAGAGTCAATCAAAGCACTGCATGTAAGCACCGTGAACCGGTCCAGCGTAGATGGACCGACATAGTAGTACAAGATCTAGATGAAGGGACCTGAGTAGTAGCGCTCACCAGTAGCCCTCCGCTTACTGATGGGCTCTGGCCTCTTACTGGACATGAATTAACAAAATGTCCAGCAACTCCGCAATAGAGGCACAGGCGGTTGGTGATCCTCCGTTCCCTCTCCTTATTCGAGATGCGAATCCCTCCCAGCTGCATGGGCTCAGTCTCAAAGCCAGAGGAGGGAGATGGTTGCATGCGGAGCAGGGGGGTGTTGATTGACAGCTCACTTCCACGAGCCCGGTGAGAAGATCTACCCGATCTTCTATGCGGATGGCGAGAGCAATCAAAGAATCCACATCTGATGGAACCTCCCGGGAGAGAATCTCATCCTTAACCACTGCGTGGAGTCCCTCCAGAAAACGAGCGAGCAGCGCCAGCTCGTTCCACTCACTAGAGGCAGCAAGAGTGCGAAACTCAATAGAATAATCCGTTATGGACCGTTCACCTTGGCATAAGGAAGCCAGGGCCCTAGAAGCCTCCCTACCAAAAACTGAACGGTCAAAAACCCGAATCATCTCCTCTTTAAAGTTCTGGAATTTGTTAGAGCAATCAGCCCTTGCCTCCCAGATAGCTGTGCCCCATTCTCGAGCCCGGCCAGTAAGGAGTGAAATGACGTAAGCAACCCGAGCTCTCTCTAGAGTATGTGTTGGGTTGGAGAGAGAACACAATCTCACACTGCGTGAGAAAGGAGCGGCACTCAGTGGGCTGCCCAGAGTAGCAAGGTGGGTTATTAACCCTAGGTTCTGGAGGCTCGGCAGGCCAGGAAGTAACAGGTGGCACGAGACGTAGACTCTGGAACTGTCCAGAGAGGTCGGAAACCTGAGCGGCCAGGTTCTCCACGGCATGGCGAGCAGCAGACAATTCCTGCTCGTGTCTGCCGAGCATGGCTCCTTGGATCTTGACGGCAGTGTAACGAGCGTCTGTAGTCGCTGGGTCCATTCCTTGGTCGGTTCCTTCTGTCATGCAGGTGAAAGAGGACCCAAAAGCGACTTAACAGAAACAGAGTTTATTTCAGTCCAAAACGGAATAACAGAAATCCTCTAGACTTGTAGAGGGGAAACAACTGGAGAAGCGGCCACAGACTGCAGGTCGCTTGGGTAGGCGCAGGCCGTTTAGTCGACAGAGACACCTGCTCACACGCAGCATCTGATGAAGGCAAAAAACACGACAGGACGGGGCGATACACAATCACGGCAAAAACACGACAGGACAGGGCGAAACGCAATCACAGCATGGTGAATACAATACAAGGAACCGACGGGACAGGAACGGATCACAAAGGAATAAATAGGGACTCTAATCAGGGGAAAGGATCGGGAACAGGTGTGGGAAGATTAAATGATGATTAGGGGAATAGGAACAGCTGGGAGCAGGAACGGAACGATAGAGAGAAGAGAGAGCGAGAGAGTGAGAGAGGGATAGAAGGAGGGAAAGAACCAAATAAGACCAGCAGAGGGAAACGAATAGCATGGGGAGCACAGGGACAAGACATGATAATAAATGACAAACATGACACCGTGCCTCGACCGGTTTGTCAGGTTTCTGCATCTGCTCCTGATCCCCGGGATCGTCCCTGTGGTTCGCGTCCTGCGGTTCGAGCCGAAGACGCCGTGGAGGTGGTACTGTCACTTGTCTCCGGCGCCTGATCCCTGTGATCGTCCCTGTGGTTCGTGTCCTGCGGCTCGAGCCGAAGACGCCGTGGAGGGGGTACTGTCACTTGTCTCCGGCGCTATAGGTTGCCATGCTCCTACGCCTCAGCTGGATCGATAGGTTCCTGCGCCTTAGCAGAGGTGACCGGTCTGCTCCTGATCCCCGGGATCGTCATCTTGGTTGGTGTCCTGCGGCTGTAGCTGAGCGTCAGGGAGGGGGGATTGTCACGTGTGCTCCCTCTCCGGCCTCTAGGTCACCAGGCTGCTCATTATGGCTCACACCTATCACCATTGTTATGCGCATCAGCGCATTATGACACTCACCTGGACTCCACCTCCTTGGTTACCTGCCCTATGTATGTCACTCCCTTTGGTTCCTTTCCCCAGGCATCATTGTTTCTGTTTCATGTCTGTTCTTTTGGGTTTCTTGTTTTGTATTTTGTTTCGTTTATTGATTAAATCACTCACTCTCTGAACTTGCTTCCCGACTCCCAGCGCACATCGTTTCACATATCAATAAGATGATTAAACAGCATGATCATTACACAGATGCACATTGTGCAGAGGACAACAAAAGGTCACTCTAAAATGTGAAATTTTGTCACACAGCACAAAGCCACAGATGCCTCAAGTTTTGAGGGAGTGTGCAATTCGCATGCTGACTGCAGGAATGTCAACCTATGCCCAGCCATGGCTGCACCCCTGCCCAGTCATGTGAAATCCATAGATTAGGGCATAATACATTTATTTCAATTGACTGATTTCCTTGTGTGAACTGTAACTCAGTAAAATCTTGAAATTGCATTTATATTTTTGTTCAGATTAGACAAATATGACGCAAAATGACTTTTTACTCTCTATTTATGTTGGTAACAAGTTTTATAATAGCAATCAGCCATCTCGGGCGTTTGTGGTATATGGCCAATGTAGGGCCTAATACCTTCATCCCATTGGCATACCCATGCTGTGGTCCTGAAGTTGTCAGCTAATTAAATTCATACCAGGGGGGAAAAAATACTTTGTTTTCCTCTATCCTTATTTCCTCTGCTAAACATAACACCATTACCATTGTAACTTTCAGAGAGCAACACAAACCACTACCACTACCACTACTACTACTTTCATCAAATTAGATTAATTATTCAAGGGAGGTAAAATAAAAACAGTTTCCAAAGTGATCGAGTTTAAAACATATATCCTTTGTTTACTGTGCAAAAGTTTGGCTTTTACAACCTGTGAAACACTACAAACTAGGTTTGTCTGCATGATTGAACTTAATGTACCACAAAGGAAAGCATCTGTTACTATGTACTTATTATTACAGTATCAAAATGGAAAAGACAAAAGGAATCATCTGCACCATCAGAAGTTGGGCATTGGCCAAACCTGAACTGGAGCGAGACAATCCTTCCCTGTGCAGTGAATCGTATGCAACTCTCAAATACAACAATTCCTGGAAGCTTCTAGGACCTGTAGGATTAAAAACAACAATACTGTTTGAATAACTAAAGACAACCTACAAATGGTTTATCATGCTATTCTCCAACAAGCTGATTAACCTAAATCACAATAAACCACTCTCTATCCAGTGTAATTTGGCTACAGTACAGTTGCATGGCCATACATTGCCTATGGGCAGGTGTATAAACCCGCAGTGCTTCTGGTCCTGGTGATTCAATCCCCCCATCCCACATTGCTCCACTGGCATCAAACAGGACCACATTTATCCTGCCTTGTAGGGCCAACAGAATACAGAGCAGGCCAACTCTCGCTCCCCCTCTCCCTCGCTCTCTCTCTCCCCCTCTCGCCCCCCTCTCTCTTTCTCCCTCTCGCTCGTTCACCCCCCACCCTCTCCTGCCTCCGTAAAGCCAACAGAACACAGAGATGAGGCCAGCTGGTTCCATCCCAGCCTTTACAGCCACCCAGACACATGGGATTCCTTATCAAATAGACCATCACAACCAACAGAAACAAAACCTCGAACCCTCTATTCTGTAATATGATTTAGGCCTGAGGACAGAGAATCTAAAGAGGGAGACGAGTATGGATAGGATTGGAGACTTGTGTTGGTCAATGGCTTGTGTTTATGTCTCATTGTTTTCCTGTTTGCACATTTTCACAATTTAAGCCCCTCCAGGTCTGTATAGATGTGGCAGTTGTGATGATCTGGCCTGGATCTAAATGCAAAAGCAGATTAATTTACCTGGTACATCCATCCATTCACCCATCCATCCTCAGTGGACCGCAGTTTAGATTCACCATTACAACAGCTGTCCTCACTGGCAGAGAGGAGGAAACGGGGCAGGGGAGAGAGAGATTACTATTAAGAAGTTCCACTCTGTTAAGAAACATTCTGATACTGTAAATTTCATATGGATGTGGAGGTGATAGGGTTCAGGAATGAAAAAAAGGCTGATCAGATCTCCTACAAGCCTAGCGCTACAGACAACTCAACCAACACCCAGCACCAGGTACAACATTGCAGCAACAAGATTTAAATCAGATAATCTGGCGGGATGTGAGAGACAATTAGCAGTAGAGCTCCGGACAGAACAGGAAAGGTTTTCAATAGGACAGGACAGGACAGAAGTCAGGTTTTTAGAATATTGGTAGATCAAGTGTCAAGGCTGTGGGTAACTGGTGAAAGGAGTCAGGTGCAGGAGAGCTGAGATGCGTGGACAAGGTATTCAATACAAGATAACACCCGTATAAACACAATACTACGGTGCGGGAACAATACCAGAACCACGAAATAAACGGGCGAAATAACAAAACCCGGCAACAAATACCCGTCGTCAGTAACAGCCTGAGCAATAGAACAAACACGCACACAAACATGGGGGAAACCAGAGGGTTAAATAATGAACATGTAACGGGGGAATTGAAACCAGGTGTGTAGAAAACAAAGACGAAACATATGGAAAATGGATCGGCGATTGATCAGCGATGGCTAGAAGGCCGATGATGTCGACCGCCGAACGCCGCTCGAACAAGGAGAGGGATCGACTCCGGCGGAAGTCGTGACATCAGGACAGTAGAGGAAAAACTTTACTTAAGTTTGAAAAAAAAAATAGAACTTGTGAATCCATTATAAACACTGTTTTTGTAAGGGTTGGTAGACACTACAGGTCAAATACTCTGGTCAAATGTAGAACCCATAAGATCCAACAGCTGTCCTCAGTGGCATATCAGAGAAAAGAGGGCAGAGCATCAGAGTATTCACATGATGTCTGACAGACAGAGGAGTGGAGACCTGGTGTTGCAGTGAAGGACGAGAGGTCCAGATTGGGGGGCGTGTCTTTGATTGACATCCACTTTCTTTTGATCAGCCAAGAAAGAAACGGGATATGACAGATGTGTGTGTGTGCGTGCATGTGTAGATGAAATTAAAGAGACCATTTGGATCAGAAGAAGTCAGTGTAAAAGTAATTGATTTTCCCACCAATTCGAATGAGGCCACAGTGGTTAATTAATTAATGATTCTCTGGCCTGAGAATAATCTAAATTAAACCGTGATTTCTGCTACAAGAATAACAATGCATTATTTATCATGAGAATGTATTATGCATGCAGGTTAATGAATGAAATGGCCGACCACACCAGGGATTAATTTGTCTCTGCTCCAATGCCTCAACTATCAACTTCTTTTCTTCCTAAAGACCTGAATAACCAATGCAATGATGTACTGTAAATCAACCAAGCATTCATAAAGCTAACATGGGAACATACACCGAGTATACCAAACATCAAGAACACCTTCCTAATATTGAGTGACATCAATAAGGGATCATAGCATTCACTGGATTCAGCTGGACAGTCTATGTCATGGAAAGAGCAGGTGTTCTTAATGTTTTGTATTCTCAGTGTATAATTTAGCTAGTGAGAAGTTTTGACAACAACAGACTTAGATCACAAACTGGTTTATCATAACTCATTGTACACAGTCTTTGAGACAGGCATTGTCTTATTATTTGACCAATGAACCAAGAGGAGCGAGTTCTTGCAGAGAGCATAGCGGGTGTAATGGTGTCTGTCTGCTGAGGTTTCTAACAGGCAGACCAGTGGCCCCTCAACAGTCTCTTCATGAAGCCAAACAGACACTCTATCAGATGTCTCACCAGACTCGACCTCTACCGGGACTCAATCGTTAATGACATCTCCTTTAACACATACTCATTAAGGAGGATATCACATTCACTGAATCTTCGATTCAGAAAGTAATGTAGTGTTGTATCAGCGATTCTGTTTAGTGAGTTGGTGAATACTGGCAATATCCAATGCTAAAAAAAATGGCAACTGTGGAGATACGAGAGATTTATTTAAAATCAAATCAAACTTTATTCGTCACATGCGCCGAATACAACAGTGTAGAATTTACCGTGAAATGCTTACTTACACGCCCTTAACCAACAGTGCAGTTCAAGAAGAGTTAAGAAAAGATTTACAAATAAACTAAAGTAAAAAAATATTTAAAAAGTAACACAATAACATAACAATAACGAGGCTATAGACAGAGGGGACCGGTACCGAGTCAGTGTGTGGGGGTACAGGTTAGTGTAATGTCGTTGGTCTGTTGTTTGAAGAGAGTCAGACCGAAATGCAGCGTGTAGGTTACTCATGACATTTAATGAAGAAAATGCTGTACATGAAATAACTGAGAATACAAAACAACAAACGAGTGAAACTAATTACAGCCTATCTGGTGACTAACACAAAGACAGGTACAATCACCCACGAAATACAACGCACACTCAGGCTACCTAAATACGGTTCCCAATCCGAGACAACTAGAATCAGCTGACTCCAATTAGGAATCGCCTCAGGCAGCCAAGCCTAACTAGACACACCCCTAATAATACACACTCCCAATTAATACAAACCCTAATACGAAATACAACATATAAACCCATGTCACACCCTGGCCTACCCAAACATATAACAAAAACACAAGATACAATGACCAAGGCGTGACAGTTAGAGGTAATTTGTATATATAGGTAGGGTGAAGTGACAATGCATAGACAATAAACAGCGATAAGCAGCTGTGTACAAAACAAATTAAGGTGGCTTCAATGTACTGTAATAGTCCGGTGGCCAATAGATTAGTTGTTCAGCAGTATTATGGCTTGGGGGTAGAAGCTGTTAAGGAGCCTTTTTGGACCTAGACTTGGCGCTTTGTTATGTAAACTTGATGTATTCCTTGGTGGACTGGTTTAATGAATGCTCAGTGTGACAAACGGTTCCCACAAAATGTCTCACTGCCCACAATCAGGAAAATGTACAGTTTGCTAGACAGAGGTGGCGTCCTTTCGGAACCACAGAGTTGATCCGAACCACCACTACTGCTTTAAGTATACCTGTCAGGTTAGTGTAGCTGCATCAGTGGCGCTTTGCATTCAGCACCACTGAGCGTAAGCTATGGGAAATATACAAATAAGGCGTTACACTAAGCAGTGTGTTAATTTAAAACTGAAAAGTGTGGACCCGTATGGACACTGGACCCGTGTTAAATGTAACACTATCAGTGTTGAGGCAACACTGGAAAATTTGCTGTGAACTTTGTTTTATGTATTTTCTTTCAATTCATCAGATGATTTGGCCTCCACAATCACCCGACCTCAACCCAATTGGTTTGGGATGAGTTGGACCGCAGAGTGAAGGAAAAGCAGCCAACAAGTGCTCAACATAAACTGTTGGAAAAGCATTCCTCATGAAGCTGGTTGAGAGAATCCCTAGAGTGTGCAAAGCTGTCATCAAGGCAAAGGGTGGCTACTTTGAAGAATCTCAAATATAAAATATATTTTGATTTGTTTAACACTTTTTTGGTTATTACACGATTCCATATGTGTTATTTCATAGTTTTGATGTCTTCACTTTTATTCTACAATGTAGAAAATAGTACAAATAAAGAAAAAACCCTTGAATGAATAGGTGTGTCCAAACTTTTGACTGGTACTGTATATGTATATATTTTATATATATATATTTTCCATTATTATTTTCCCCTAACCCTACCAACACTCCCCTAATTGGAATAAACTAATTGACAAAAACACTTATGCTTCGACTTCCAGGTTATACATACCATATTCTGTACATTTTAAGGACACAGATTATTTTTCGTTATTTATCTTTAGTTTTTTAAAGTCCCATCCTTCAGCTACCCTCAACCCCTCCCATCTACACTACATTACCAAAAGTATGTGGACACCTGCTCGTCAAACATCTCATTCCAAAATCAGTTGGTACATTGCTGTGTGGACTTGCTTCCATTCAGCCACAAGAGGATTAGTAAGGTCCAGCACTGATGTTGGGCGATTAGACCTGGCTCGCAGTAGACATTCCAATTCATCCCTAAGGTGTTTGATGTGGTTGAGGTCAGGGCTCTGTGCAGGCCAGTCAAGTTCTTCTACATCGATCTCGAAAACCATTTTTTTATGGACCTCGAGTTGTGCACAGGGGCATTGTCATGCTGAAACATGGAAGGGACTTCCCTAAGCTGTTGCCACAAAGTTGGAAAAACAGAATAGCCTAGAATGTCATTGTTTGCTATAGCGTTAAGATTTCCCTTCACTGGAACTTAGGGGCCTAGACCGAACCATGAAAAACGCCCCAAACCATTATTCCTCCTCCACCAAAATTTAGTTTCAGGTTCTCCTGGCATCCGCCAAACCCAGATTCATCGGTGATTCACCCCTCCAGAGAACGCGTTTCCACTGCTCCAGAGTCCAATGGCAGCGAGCTTAACTCCACTCCAGCCGACGCTTGGCTTTACACATGGGGATCTTAGGCTTGTGTGCGGCGCCATGAAAACCCATTTCATGAAGGACCCGATGAACAGTTCTTGTGCTGATGTTGCTTCCAGAGGCAGTTTGGAACTTGGTAGTGAGTGTTGCAACCGAGGACAGACAATGTTCACACGCTTAACTTCTTATGGCTGGGGGCAGTATCTTGAGTATCTTGGATGAATAAGGTGCCCAGAGTAAACAAAACAAACATTTATTGTGGAACTGGGATTCCTGGGAGTGCATTCTGATGTACCCTGAATAATCAACCATTGAGACCAGACAGCGTGGAGCGATGACCACACGGCTGACGAATGGTCAGACTCTACCAGACCAGAATGCGTGCAAATGGTAAGACCCTCAAACACTCGATGAGTGAAGTTGAAGACTTGACATTCACAGTCTGCAGCTGTATTGTAAAGTAGTCTAGAACTTTTACTTTACCAAATACAGAAGGAAGATCTCTAAGCACCACCGCGTGTGTAACATCTGAAGGATCCAGTCTCGGAAACTTGACCGAAGATGAGAAAAGAGGAACATTTACCTCTCAACACCGTGCTGTACATTTACATTTACATTTAAGTCATTTAGCAGACGCTCTTATCCAGAGCGACTTACAAATTGGTGCATTCACCTTATGACATCCAGTGGAACAGCCACTTTACAATAGTGCATCTAAATATTTTAAGGGGGGGGGGGGGGGTGAGAAGGATTACTTTATCCTATCCTAAGTATTCCTTAAAGAGGTGGGGTTTCAGGTGTCTCCGGAAGGTGGTGATTGACTCCGCTGTCCTGGCGTCGTGAGGGAGTTTGTTCCACCATTGGGGAGCCAGAGCAGCGAACATCTGATGGATCCATTTTAACAGACACTTCCAGAACAAAGAAAGCCTACTGTGAACTCTGGTGGACAAACCAGAGACTGTTGAACTGACTCCCAATAGATGGACTGGGTGATTTCAACAGAGAGATATGACAAAGACATACAAGCGTAAATATATATACATTGCAATTACTTTCAAATAAGTGTTCGGGTCATGTGCAAAGTATTCATATTTCCATTTGCATAACTATGACTTGTATGTACAATAAGTTGACTCTGTCTCTCCCTCTCCTTTCATGCCCCTCTCTTTTCATTGTGTACCAAGCCATCATATCAGTTTAGTCCACTAGGAACTTTTCATTGCATTATGTTAGTAATTAATGTATAATCTATCCCGTGTGTGTGTTTATGTTATTCAGTGTGATTACTTATTTAGTTAGGGAAGAAGGGAACCAAATTGGGGATTAAAAAGAAAACATGAATCATCAGCGCACAATGACACCTTTGTCTTTAAACCCTGGATTTATTGATGTTATTGTTGGATCTGATTTTAATAGCTATCATTTCTAACATAGATATGCCGATAGTGGACAACCTTATTTTACTCCCCTTGACAGTCTGAGAGGTAGCCATTATTTACTATTTTACACCTCGGGTTACTATACATAACTTTAACCCATTGTATAAGAGGTTCTCCAAAATTGTAATATTCCAGGCATTTATATATAAATTCCAGTTGTACTTTATCAAAAGCCTCTTCAAAGTCAGCTATGAATACCAGGCCTGGTTCCTAGATTTTTCATAGTGTTCTATTGTTTCCAGTACTTGTCTTACATTATCTCCAATGTATAGTCCATGTAAAAAAAACTGTCTGATTAGGATGAATAATATCCGACAATGCCTTTTTAATTCTATGTGCTACGCATTCTGCTCGAATTATTTGCTTCACAACATTGAAGTGTAAGTTGACTTTTTTAATGATCTGGATCTTTATATTTACCACCTGGGTCCTGTTTCAGTAGTGAAATCAGACCTTCTTGCTGAGAATCTGATAATCTACCATTTTTATAGGAGTGGTTAAAACAATGCTAATAATGGTAGTCTGAGTACATCAAAAAGGCTTTGATATACCTCAATTGGAGTTTTCCCGGACTTAAAGGCTTTAATTGCACCAAGAAGTTCCTCCTCTGTAATTTGGCCTTCACATGAGTCTCTCTGTACAGCTGTTAATTTTACATTATTGATAGAAAATATAATTTGGTGAATCACTGGTGTCATGACTGTCCAGTGAGGATACGAATGGGTCAGATCAACTTGGCAATGGATGCCAGTAACCAGGCCCTCTCTCACCCACAGAGGGGGGGGAGGAGGGAGCTGGTGGAGGGTTGACACCTCACACCCTGTTGTAAATTCAAGGAGAGGAGATCCAGGGTCTCCCTCTTCATATTCACACAGGAAAGTTCCTTTGTCTCCAGAGAGTTTTCCCGCTAAAACTCTAACATGTTCTAAAGCGAATAATGGAACAATATTCCTAACAGAGAACGTAGGGAATCGTCAGAGGTGAGCTAAAGAATAATGTCATATTGGTTATTATTTTGTGATGTCATGAAAAATGTTTTAAATTAAATACTGTAATATAATATAATAATAATAATATATGCCATTTAGCAGACGCTTTTATCCAAAGCGACTTACAGTCATGTGTGCATACATTCTACGTATGGGTGGTCCCGGGGGATCGAACCAACTACCCTGGCGTTACAATCGCTATGCTCTACCAACTGAGCTACAGAAGGACCATGCTGTAACTTGAAAAGTATATACACTACATGTATGAAATCTCCATCCTCTACGTTTGTGCATGAAATTTGAAAAATTACAAAAGTATTTTTGCTAAGATTTTAATTTGATTTTAGGAGCCATAAGAGATCATTTGTCTCCTATAAACTTTGCACAGTAAGTAGCCATGCCCCGAGTGAGGTCAGAGAGCGTGTTAGCGTGACGAAACCATCACTTTCGACCAGAGTGCATAAAAGGATTGGTAAAGATATGAACATTGAGACCAGAGAGACGTGTAGCTGCAGCTCACAAGTTCGAACTCTGAATATAAACACGAGATAGAGGCGATAAGCTCACCTCCCGGACAATCACTGGTATGGCTGATTAGCTGTACTAATGAAAAAAATGTAACCTATATTTGACTTGGCAAGTCAGTAAAGAACAAATTATTATTTACACCGTCCAAACCCGGATGACACTGGGCCAATTGTGTGCTGCCCTATGGGACTCCCAATCACAGCCAGTTGTCATACAGCCTGGATTAGAACCAGGGTGTCTGTAGTGACACCTCAAGCCCTGAGATTCAGTGCCTTAGACTGCCCCTAAGTAAAGTATATAGAAAGCAAATTTAAGTATGCTATAAAGCAAATTTAGTATGCTACTCTCATCACCCAATGGGAACCATCGACACAGCGGGCTAGCCTATCCAGTTTGCTTTCAATTTTATAATATTTTACACTTGATCTTTTATTTCTATCTATCTGTACAGTTAGTCCCTCTATTTCCTTTATTAATATTACCTCTTTTGACCTAAATTGCTTTTGTTTTAAGGATGAGTATTGAATAGCATGGCGTCTAAAGGCACATTTAAAAGTGTGCCCTGCTAGATCTGCCCCGGTCAACCGTAATTGCTGTTATTGTGAAGTGGAAACATCTAAGAGCAACAACGGCTCAGCCGTGAAGTGGTAGGCCACACAAGCTCACAGAACGGGACCGCAGAGTGCCAAAGCACATAGCGAGTAAACATCGTCTGTCCCCAGTTGCAATAATCTTTACTGAGTTCCAAACTGCCTCTGCAAGCAACGTCAGCACAAGAACAGTTCGTCGGGAGTTTTCATGACCGAGCAGTCGCACACAGGCCTAACATCACCATGCGCAATGCCAAGTGTCGGCTGGAGTGGAGTAAAGCTCGCTGCCATTGGACTCTGGAGCAGTGGAAATGTGTTCTCTGGAGTGATGAATCACGCTAAACCATCTGGCAGTCCAATGGACAAATCTGCATTTGGCGGATGCCAGGAGGGGCTACCAGCCCCAATGCATAGTTTGGTAAAGTTTGGTTAATGAGGAATAATGGTCTGGGGCTCTTTTTCATGGTTTGTGGCAACAGTTTGGGGAAGGACCTTTCCTGTTTCAGCATGACAATGCCCCTGTGTACAAAGCGAGGTCCATGCAGAAATGGTTTGTCGAAATCGGTGTGGAAGAACTTGACGGGCCTGCACATAGCCCTGACCTCGACCCCATTGAACACCTTTGGGATGAATTGCAACACTCACTGCGAGCCATGACTAATCGCTCAACATCAATGCTGGATCTTATTAATCCTCTTGTGGCTGAATGGAAGCAATGTTCCAACATCTAGTGGAAAGCCTTCCCAGAATAGTGGAGGCTATTATAGCAGCAAAGGGGGGACCAACTCCATATTAAAGCCCATGATTTTGGAATGAGATGTTTGACGAGCAGGTGTCTGATAGCTTTTGATCATGTAGTGTATGTTCCATGTGTTATTTGTTATTGTCACCCATTTACCAATCAATACCCTTCTTTATGAGGCTTTTGAAAAGCTCCCTAATTTTTGCTAAAAATTCAACACTTGACTGTATGGGGGACAGACGAAGGGGTAGTCATTCAAAAATCATGTCAACCTCTATTATTTCACACAGAGTGAGTCCGTATAACGTATTATGTGATTTGTTACGCCAAGTTTTACTTCTGAACTAATTTAGGCTTGCCTAAGCAAAAGGAGGGAATACTTATGCAACAACTATATTTTAGTAAGTAAATGTACTGTATATTAATTTGTAAAAATGTGTAGAATGGTGTTTTCACTTTGACATTATGGAGTATTTTATGCAGATCTATGACAAAATTACAATTAAATCTATTTCAATCCCAATTTATAACACCACAAAATGTGAAAAAGTTCAAGGGTAGTAGACTTACTATAGGCACTGTACCCTATCTCTATGGTACACTCACACCAAGGCCATGCAGTCAAAGCATATGGCCCACTGCGATGAGCTGTTTTCTAAGATGACTCTGTACTCATTCAGGACAGACTCTGCATAGCATTCATCCTAAATCTATAGCATCATTTCACCACTATCTGTTTTTGTGAAGCCACTGGGCTCTGTCTGCTTCTCATTTTTCTTTCTCACCATAACAGAAAAAAACCTAGCATTTAGTTGTGGCAATATGTTTAGCAATAATGACGGCTCTCTCTTTACGATCCTTTAGGATAGACAGATGGAGGGAGGCTTCAAATGAAAGGCTTGAAAGCTATGTCACTAGAGTCACAGTGCATCTCTAGATCCACTTTAAAAAGGATTTCTCAATGTTCCCCTGACCATCCATTCCATTTCAAGTGGCAAGACTGTTTAGGGGGAGCAGTATGACCGTTGAGGGGGAGTGGGGGCCAAGTGAAATTAAAACAATCCAAATTAGAATAAACAAAAACCTAGAATATACTGTACATACTAACTGCAACAGTGTTGTTGGGGTGGGGGGAAATGTCCATGGGAGAGCAGCATGTAAATTAAGTGACCGTTGATGTGGTGTGAGGTGAAACTGTCCATAGGGGGAGTAGCAGGGGGAGGGAGGAGCAGCTGGATCACTTGTGGTGGCTATTCAGCAGCCTGATGGTCTGAAGGTAGAAACTATTGGCCAGTCTTCCAATTTGTCATGATGCTCCTGTACTGCCCATGTTTTTGGGATCGAAGTGGGGAGAACAGGGCATTGCTTGGGTGGCTGGGGTCCCTGGTTATCTTTTTGGCCTCCCTGCAACATCTGGTGTTGTCGGTGTCCTGTAGGGCAGACAGTGTACACCCAATGGTGCGTTCGGCTGCATGTAATTGTTCTCTGAACCACCTTGCGGTCTGCTCCAGTGGAGTTGCTGTTCCAGGCTGTGCTGCAGTCCCGTGTGGCTCAGTTGGTAGGGCATGGCCCATGCCATACCAGGGTTGTGGGTTTGATTTCCATGGGAGACCAGTACGAAAATATACTCACTCACTCTAGATGAGAGTGTCTGCTAAAATGTAAATGCAGCCCGACAGCATGCTCTCGATGGTGGTCCTGTAGAACACTGTGAGGGCTCTCGGGGACAGGTCAAATTTCTTCAGTATCCTAAAATTGAAGAGTTGCGGTCGTGCCTTCTTACATTTACATTTACATTTAAGTCATTTAGCAGACGCTCTTATCCAGAGCGACTTACAAATTGGTGCATTCACCTTATGACATCCAGTGGAACAGTCACTTTACAATAGTGCATCTAAATCTTAAAGGGGGGAAATACTTATCCTATCCTAGGTATTCCTTAAAGAGGTGGGGTTTCAGGTGTCTCCGGAAGGTGGTGATTGACTCCGCTGTCCTGGCGTCGTGAGGTAGTTTGTTCCACCATTGGGGGGCCAGAGCAGCGAACAGTTTTGACTGGGCTGAGCGGGAGCTGTACTTCCTCAGTGGTAGGGAGGCGAGCAGGCCAGAGGTGGATGAACGCAGTGCCCTTGTTTGGGTGTAGGGCCTGATCAGAGCCTGGAGGTACTGAGGTGCCGTTCCCCTCACAGCTCCGTAGGCAAGCACCATGGTCTTGTAGAGGATGCGAGCTTCAACTGGAAGCCAGTGGAGAGAACGGAGGAGCGGGGTGACGTGAGAGAACTTGGGAAGGTTGAACACCAGACGGGCTGCGGCGTTCTGGATGAGTTGAAGGGGTTTAATGGCACAGGCAGGGAGCCCAGCCAACAGCGAGTTGCAGTAATCCAGACGGGAGATGACAAGTGCCTGGATTAGGACCTGCGCCGCTTCCTGTGTGAGGCAGGGTCGTACTCTGCGGATGTTGTAGAGCATGAACCTACAGGAACGGGCCACCGCCTTGATGTTGGTTGAGAACGACAGGGTGTTGTCCAGGATCACACCAAGGTTCTTAGCGCTCTGGGAGGAGGACACAATGGAGTTGTCAACCGTGATGGCGAGATCATGGGACGGGCAGTCCTTCCCGGGAGGAAGAGCAGCTCCGTCTTGCCGAGGTTCAGCTTGAGGTGGTGATCCGTCATCCACACTGATATGTCTGCCAGACATGCAGAGATGCGATTCGCCACCTGGTCATCAGAAGGGGGAAAGGAGAAGATTAATTGTGTGTCGTCTGCATAGCAATGATAGGAGAGACCATGTGAGGTTATGACAGAGCCAAGTGACTTGGTGTATAGCGAGAATAGGAGAGGGCCTAGAACAGAGCCCTGGGGGACACCAGTGGTGAGAGCGCGTGGTGAGGAGACAGATTCTCGCCACGCCACCTGGTAGGAGCGATCTGTCAGGTAGGACGCAATCCAAGCATGGGCCGCGCCGGAGATGCCCAACTCGGAGAGGGTGGAGAGGAGGATCTGATGGTTCACAGTATCGAAGGCAGCCGATAGATCTAGAAGGATGAGAGCAGAGGAGAGAGAGTTAGCTTTAGCAGTGCGGAGCGCCTCCGTGATACAGAGGAGAGCAGTCTCAGTTGAATGACTAGACTTGAAACCTGACTGATTTGGATCAAGAAGGTCACTCAGAGAGAGATAGCGGGAGAGCTGGCCAAGGACGGCACGTTCAAGAGTTTTGGACGTTCAGCTTCTCTGAGATGTGTACTTCGAGCAATTTGAAGTTATTGATCGTCTCCACGGCAGCCCCATTGATGGGGGCATTTCCAGTCTGGTTCCTCCTTAAGTCCACAATCAGCTCCTTGTTTTGCTAACGTTGAGGGAGAGGTTGTTTACCTGGCACCATGCCTACCTCTTCCCTGTAGGCTGTCTCATCGCTGTTGCTAATCAGGCCTACCACTGTGTCATCGAATTTGATGATGGAGTTGGAACTGTGTGAGGCCATGCAGTCGTGGGTATGCAGGGAATACGGGAGGGGACTGAGAACGCACCCTTGTGGAGCATCCGTTTTGAGAATCAGTATCGAGGAGGTAATGTTGCCTTCCTTCACCACCTGGGGGCAGGCTGCCAGGAATGATAGTGGACATATTGAAGCAGGTAGGTAGCCTGAGCTAGGGAGAGATTGAAAATGTCAGAGAACACAACAACCAGCTGGTCTGCACATGCTCTGAAGGCACGGCTAGGGATGTCATTTGGGCCGGCATCCTTGTGATGGTTAACACGTTTGAATGACTTACATACATCCTCAGTGGAGACTGATTGTGTAGCCCACGTTGTCATCGGGGGTTCTCCTTGGCAGCTCAGCATCATTGTGCTCGAATCGTGTGAAAAAGGTGTTTAGCTCCTCCGGTAGGGTGGCATTGGTGACCGTGATGTGGCTGGATTTTTTTTGTAATCCGAGATCGTTAGTAGCCCCTGCTATGTACTGTACGCCTTGTGTCCGACCTACTGAATTGCTCCTCCACTTTGTTCCTATACTTGTGTCTCACCATCTTGGTTGATCTGCGTAGGTCGTATTTGTACTGTTTAAGCAAACTATTCTCCCGGTCACCTTGCCTTTTTTATAGGCAGCATCTCTTTCAGTTTTTCTACAAGGCTGCTTTTTGATTCAGGAATGTTTTGAAAGACACTACTGGTATCACATCATCTATGCATTGTTTTATGAATCCGGTGACTGAGTCAGCATATTCATTGATGTTATCTACAGAGGTGACCCAGAGCATATTCCTGTCCACATGATTAAAAGAGTCTTGGAGCGAGAATTCTGATTGGTCTGACCAACACTGTACAGACCTGACCAACGGAACTTTCCTCTTGTGTTTTTGTTTGTAGGTGGGGAGAAGCAAGATGGACTCATGGTCGGATTTGCCGAAAGGAGGACGGGAGAAGGTCTTATACCCGCATCGAAAAGGCTTGTAGCAGTGGTCAAATTTTTTTTTTAAATGGAAGAGAAATATCCAGTTTTTTTTTCTTCCTCTGAATTTTCCTCTCTTTTCATGAGTTTCATGGAACACTTGGTAGACCACTGTTGCCTAGGGTCTGGTTTTCAAGATTAGTCCATATGTATATGTGTTCACCTTTGCACCACCTACCCCATCTCTCTCTCTCTACAATAAACAATGTGGTTCAAATCTTAGGAGAATTAATGTAAGATTAAAAAGCGAAGTGTGAGTTTATCCAAAGGACAAGGTGGGGGGGGGGGCCAAAGGGAACTAGTTTAATATCACATGCAAATTTGAATCAGCAAGAGTACCCTAAAAAGCATCTGGTGCTATGTTGACTCTGATAACCTTTCTTGGTTGGTAGGGGAGAGTGGGGTATGTTGAGCCGTTTTTTTTTACATTCAGCATCACCACATCAATGGAAATATTGTATTATTTTGTACAAAGATATCTACATTTATTTCCGGATGTTATGTATCCCCGGATGTTATGTATCTGGAAATAATCAGGATTCATGTAAACATAACAGTTTTAGCTTGTCTCTTGGCACAACTTACCCTGGGTATTGAGCATAAGTACAAGTTGAGCATCCCACAAATGTCTGTACTGAATTAAATATTACCACTACTGTTTTAAAACCATGTCTATCTATACTTCCCTAACACAATTCAGCAAAATCACAATCACTTTTTTGTATTTTAATACTTTTAAGCGTAATTTAACACAGGCTTAGCAACTAACAAACACTTTTAAAACACTTTTATCCCACAAGAGACTAAACTCTGTTTAAGCCAGTGGAGGGGGGGGGGGTTCTACTAAGCTATATGGAATTGTTTTAAGAAGGTCATACCAAGGATAATTTAGCTATTTGATTTTGAATTTAAGACCTTGAAGTATCAAAAAAAGGGCTAGTAGCCCATATGAATGCATTGAATAACATTCACTACATGGAACAAAAGAGGGTCCACCTAAAATTAATTCTGTAGAGTCTGTCCATAAAAGGAAGTTTGTTCTGTAGAGTCTGTCAATATGTGGTAGATATAAGAAAGATCAGGAAACATAATTTTGTACATGTACTGTATTTAACCCCTTAATTTTGGCACTAAACAGTCAAAGCTCTGTCGAAGTCGGGGAGGGGGGTGGGGTTCTACTAAGCTGTATGGAATTGTCTTAAGAATGTCATACCAATTATCACTTTGCTATTTGATTTTGAAGTATAAAAAAACCCACAAAAAATTGCTCATCATTCACCGCAGATTAGGAAGTGCGATGGATGGATTGGCAGATACCCCTGTTACCAGAGAGTAGGTTGCTCACAACATTTATAACACCATTTCGCCGGTACTGTTTTAACGTTTTGATATTTGGAATCGCTTCCGGTCCTGAACATTTCCAAAGACTCATGTCCCAGCTGTTGAATGGGCTGCAGACGGGACAGAGTTGAACATGATGTAAGGCTCACAGCAGTTCTGACCAGACTCCAGGAGACTGGCCTGACACTCAATGAAAAATGCACCTTTGCACAGTCAGAGTTCTTGTTCTTGGGACACAAAATAAGTGCAGCTGGAATAGAGCCGGACCCTGACAATATCAGCGCCATCACAAATATGCTCATCCCCCAGACTGAAGTCAGTGACTGAAGTCAGGACCTTCTTAGGCATGGCCAAATATGTGGGTAAGTTGCTCCCATAGTTTTCAGATACATCCAAACTTCTGACAGACTTACTAGCCAAAGAGAATGACTGATCATGGGGTCACATGCAACAGGTGGCATTTGACAAAATCAAAGGAGATTGTATTGTCCCCACGCTAAGACAAAGGTATCAGCAGATGTATCATCCTTTGGGCTAGAGACAGTCCTCACACAGATGCAGGACAACATGGATTGGCGTCCAATAGCATACATCTCACAAAGCTTATCTGGCACGGAGCAAAGGTATGCACAAGTGGAGACAAAGGCATTGACTATTACATGTCAATGTGACAGGCTCAGCCAATACCTTATTGGCTTGCAGTTTACAGCAGAGACTGACCAAAAACCACTGTTGGCTCTGTTAGGAACAAAAGCACTGGATGACTTGCCTCCCAGATTTCTGCGCTTCTGCCTCAGATTGCTGAGGTTCGCCTACAATATGGTGTATGTGCCAGGGAAGGCACTGATCACAGCAGATGCACTCTCCATTAAGGGGGCAGTATTTTCACGTCCGGAAGAAATGCATGCCCAAGTTCAACTGCCATCCCCAGAAGATAAGATATGCATATTATTAGTAGATTAGGATGGAAAACACTCTGAAGTTTATAAAATTGTTTGAATCATGTCTGTGAATATAGCAGAACTTATTTAGCAGGCGAAACCCAGAGGACAAACCATTCAGATTATTTTGTTTGAGGTCACTCTCTTTTCAATGAGGTTTCGTTGGGAATCCAGATTTCTAAGTGACCTTCTTGCAGTTGCTATCGCTTCCACTGGATGTCAACAGTCTTTAGAAATTGGTTGAGGTTTTTCCTTTGTGTAATGAAGAAGTACGGCCATCTTGAACGAGGGTCACTTGAAGTGTACTGTTAGTTAGAGGCGCGTGACCAGAAAGCGAGCTACAGTTTGTTTTACTCCTGTATTGAACACAGGTCATCCAGTCTTCAATTTTATTGATTATTTACATAAAAAATACCTAAAGTTGTATTAAAAAAGTAAGTTGGAAATGTTTTGCTCAAGTTGGAACCGGTGTTTTTCTGGATCAACCGCGCCAAATAAATGGATATTTTGGATATGTATCAACGGAATTAATCGAACAAAAGGACCATTTGTGATGTTTATGGGACATATTGGAGTGCCAACAAAAGAAGCTCGGCAAAGGTAAGGCATGAATAAGGCATTATATTTTTATTTCTGCGTTTTGTGTTGTGCCTGCAGGGTTGAAATATGCTTTCTCTCTTTGTTTACGGAGGTGCTATCCTCAGATAATAGTGTTGTTTACTTTCGCCGAAAAGCCTTTTTGAAATCTGACATGTTGGCTGTATTCACAACAAGTGTAGCTTTAATTTGCTATCTTGCATGTGTGATTTAATGAAAGTTAGATTTTTATAGTAATTTAATGAATTTGCTCTGCATTTTTCCTTGGCTTTTGGCCACATATCCCAGTGAGGTACAGTCCATTAACATATCAATGTCTAGAGGGTGAGGTACAGGTGTCCATTAATGCAATAAGAGACAGCCTACCTGCATCTCAGACTAAACTGCAGCAGATTGCAGAGGAGCAACAGCGAGACCACATCTGCCGACAGATAGTACAGCAGTGAAAAAAGGGATGGCCCAGGCAGGAGGAACTGCCTCAGCTGCTGTAAGCCCTATTGGGTGCACCAAAGTGACTTCCACTGTAATGGAGACCTCATGAAAGGACAACGGATAGTTATCCCAGAGACTACAACTGGAAATGCTAGACAGAGTGCATGAGGGACACATGGGGATAACCAAATGCAGACTGAGAGCTCAACAGTCGATGTGGTGGCTTGGTCTGAGTACTCAGATTGCCACGGTGGTGGGCCAGTGCGAAGTGTGTGCAAAATGTCAACCTTGTCATCCTGAACCAATGATGGCAACGGAACTGCCAAAACGGCCATGGCAAAAGGTAGGGGCTTATCTGCTAGTGGTAGGTAACTATTCAAGATAGATTGAAATAGCGAAGACATCCATAATCACATCAGCTGATGTACATTTTTTCCAGGCAAGGGGTCGCAGAGGTCCTGGTTACAGATAACACTCCCCAGTTCTTCGAGAGCTCCTTTTCTGCTTTTGCTGCAGAATATGACTTCACACATGACCAGTAATCCTTACCATGCACAGAGCAACGGTGAGGCAGAGAGAGCAGTGAAAACAGTCAAGGAACTGCTGAAAAAGAACAAGGATCCCTACAGGTCTCTGTTAGCTTACAGAGTTACACCACTGCATCATGGGCCGTCGCCTGCTGAGCTCCTGATGGACAGGAGGCTGCGCTCCCCATTGCCTGTCTCGCCTGCTCAGCTTAAACCCTGATGGCCTAACAGGAAGGCCTTTGCTGAGAGAGACAAACGGCTGAAACAAACACAAACTGGTGACTTTAATCGGAGACACCGTGCTACGGAGAGGCAAGAGCTAACAGAAGGTGAATGTGTGCAGATTACAAACTCAAAGACACCATCAATAGTGCTGAGGCTGACCACACTGCAAAATAAATTGATACGTTATTCAATCATTGCGCCAACGAGCGTCTGCTTTGCCAAGCTGTAAAATAGAAGTCAGTTCTATTTGTGACACTGAACATGGTGCAAGTCCTGCCTCTCCCATCTCCTCATTGGTTTATGGAAGCATATACCCATGTACCATCTCCTCATTGGTTATACCCATGTGGGTGATTGAAAGATGAACTGAGGTCGGTTGGTTGGCTGTGGTAATACACCGTATTATGAAAGTTAGATGCCAATCACCATATAAAGTCCAAAGAGGAAAAATCCTGGAAGGAGGGGAGATGAATAGAAACGATTCGGTTGACCGTTTTATGTGTGGATTAATTGTCGGAGTAGAGAACCTTGTGCAGTTCAGGTAGAATAGCCTCCTTCTATTAGATGATACTACAATAATGATTTGCATTACGCCATGGAAAGAAAACACTTCAATTTTCTCAACCATTGGCTCAACTTGCCCCTGGCCAAATGGCACAATTTACCCCACAGCAATCATTTTCACTATATTAGCCCACACAGCTACAAGGATGCACTTTCATGCTAGGTTTAGGACCTTACATTGAAGCTAATAGAGACCCCAACTGATGTATAGAACAGTTAAAAAAAATATATATATACAGTGCCTTGCGAAAGTATTCGGCCCCCTTGTATTTTTTGTGAAGAATCAACAAAAAGTGGGACACAATCATGAAGTGGAACGACATTTATTGGATATTTCAAACTTTTTTAACAAATCAAAAACTGAAAAATTGGGCGTGCAAAATTATTTTGTCCTAGTCAAGGACCATAGTCAAGGACCATATCACCTCCACCCTACCCGACACCCTAGACCCATTCCAATTTGCTTACCGCCCAAATAGGTCCACAGATGATGCAATCTCAACCACACTGCACACTGCCCTAACCCATCTGGACAAGAGGAATACCTATGTGAGAATGCTGTTCATCGACTACAGCTCGGCATTCAACATCATAGTACCCTCCAAGCTCGTCATCAAGCTCGAGACCCTGGGTCTCGACCCCGCCCTGTGCAACTGGGTACTGGACTTCCTGACGGGCCGCCCCCAGGTGGTGAGGGTAGGCAACAACATCTCCTCCCCGCAGATCCTCAACACGGGGGCCTCACAAGGGTGCGTTCTGAGCCCTCTCCTGTACTCCCTGTTCACCCACGACTGCGTGGCCACGCACGCCTCCAACTCAATCATCAAGTTTGCGGACGACACAACAGTGGTAGGATTGATTACCAACAACGACGAGACGGCCTACAGGGAGGAGGTGAGGGCCCTCGGAGTGTGGTGTCAGGAAAATAACCTCACACTCAACGTCAACAAAACTAAGGAGATGATTGTGGACTTCAGGAAACAGCAGAGGGAACACCCCCCTATCCACATCGATGGAACAGTAGTGGAGAGGATAGCAAGTTTTAAGTTCCTCGGCATACACATCACAGACAAGCTGAATTGGTCCACTCACACAGACAGCGTCGTGAAGAAGGCGCAGCAGCGCCTCTTCAACCTCAGGAGACTGAAGAAATTTGACTTGTCACCAAAAGCACTCACAAACTTCTACAGATGCACAATCGAGAGCATCCTGGCGGGCTGTATCGCCGCCTGGTACGGCAACTGCTCCGCCCTCAACCGTAAGGCTCTCCAGAGGGTAGTGAGGTCTGCACAACGCATCACCGGGGGCAAACTACCTGCCCTCCAGGACACCTACACCACCCGATGTTACAGGAAGGCCATAAAGATCATCAAGGACATCAACCACCCGAGCCACTGCCTGTTCACCCCGCTATCATCCAGAAGGCGAGGTCAGTACAAGTGCATCAAAGCTGGGACCGAGAGACTGAAAAACAGCTTCTATCTCAAGGCCATCAGACTGTTAAACAGCCACCACTAACATTGAGTGGCTGCTGCCAACATACTGACATTGACACTGACCCAACTCCAGCCACTTTAATAATGGGAATTGATGGGAAATGATGTAAATATATCACTAGCCACTTTAAACAATGCTACCTTATATAATGTTACTTACCCTACATTATTCATCTCATATGCATACGTATATACTGTACTCTATATCATCGACTGCATCCTTATGTAATACATGTATCACTAGCCACTTTAACTATGCCACTTTGTTTACTTTGTCTACATACTCATCTCATATGTATATACTGTACTCGATACCATCTACTGTATGCTGCCCTGTACCATCACTCATTCATATATCCTTATGTACATATTCTTTATCCCCTTACACTGTGTATAAGACAGTAGTTTTGGAATTGTTAGTTAGATTACTTGTTGGTTATTACTGCATTGTCGGAACTAGAAGCACAAGCATTTCGCTACACTCACATTAACATCTGCTAACCATGTGTATGTGACAAATAATATTTGATTTGATTTGATTTGATTTCTTTGGGAGTGGTGTCCTTTCCACCACCGAGGCCAAATTCCTCATTAATAAAGTTAAGAGAATGTTAATTTAGTTTCCATGGAAACATATTGTGACACTAAAGCACATGGCTGCAGTGGACAGTTGTTCCAGATGTGATGTCCAGAAGTTGAAGTAAAATCGAGGTAAATATTGCTTTTGTGGAGAATATTTTAATTATCAGTCATTACCAAACAGGCTATAATTTCTTTAAATTGAGGTAGAACTTTTTTTTCCAAAATATATTTTATGTATTTAGTGTAAACAATATGCTAGCTGTAATACTAATCAATGCATGCTAAGCTGTCTGTCAATTTTCTCCAGAAACTGTGGAAATGTCATTTGCATCACAGTCATTTCCATCACAAACGTAAATGTGGTGGAAATTACAGAAAGTGGTGGAAATTACACAAATCCACTATCTTATTCGTTTATACTTTACTTTTTTATTTGTTAACTTTATGTTTATTTAATCATGTTTTAAATTAATTGAATCTAGAAAATGCTCCAAGGGCTGCACAAGTTGAAAGTTACGTAGTATTTGTCTTTATTTTTAGAAGATGCCACATAAAACAGCACAGAGGTCACAGACATATAGAAACAACATAAAAAATGATCCTATACGAGGAACCAGGAATATCTGCAAAAAGACAGGGAGAGATACTGGAAGAAAAAAAGAGAACGGAGAAGCAAAATGTATCGCTGAGCTTACAAAGCGAGAACAAAGAAACAAGAGATGGAAATGTAACCAACGGAATAGAAGACAGACTTTAAAGAGAACATTTTCATGGAGATCTACCTATCAATCAACACACCCCCTCAGTCACCAGATGACTTGCAGCCAGAACATGAGGCGAACATACAGTGGGGAGAACAAGTATTTGATACACTGCCAATTTTGCAGGTTTTCCTACTTACAAAGCATGTAGTGGTCTGTAATTTTTTATCATAGGTACTCTTCAACTGTGAGAGAAGGAATCTTAAACAAAAATCCAGAAAATCACATTGTATGATTTTTAAGTAATTAATTTGCATTTTATTGCTAAAGTGCCTATAAGAACATCCATTAGTCAAAGGTAAATGAAATACAACTGTTATAGAGATAGTTATATAATTCCTATAATAACTACAACCTAAAACTTCTTACCTGGGAATATTGAAGACTCATGTTAAAAAGGAACCATCGGCTTTCCTATGTTCTCATGTTCTGCGCAAGGAACTTAAACGTTAGCTTTTTAACATGGCACATATTGCACTTTTACTTTCGTCTCTAACACTTTGTTTTTGAACATGTTTCATTATTTATTTGAGGCTAAATTTATTTTATTGATGTATTATATTAAGTTAAAATAAGTGTTCATTCAGTATTGTTGTAATTGTCATTATTACAAATAGAAAAATAAAAAAATTGGCTGATTTAATCGGTAGCTGCTTTTTTTGGTCCTCCGATAATCTGTATTGGCGCTGAAAAATCATAATTGGTCGACCTCTAATAGAGAGTGCTGTAACGGTTCTCTACTTCCTCTTCATTTAAGTCATTTAAGTCACTCTTCCTCTGAAGAAGAAGAGGTGTAGTAGGGATCGGACCAAGACGCAGCGTAGTTATCATTCATGGTTCTTTTAATAACGAAAACTATACATGAAATAGACTACAAAACAAGAAATATGAAAACCCGAAACAGTCGCGTGTGGTACAAACACTGACACAGGAGACAACCACCCACAAAACCCAACACAAAACAAGGTACCTAAATATGGTTCCCAATCAGAGACAATGACTAACACCTGCCCCTGATTGAGAACCATATCAGGCCAAACATAGAAATAGACAAACCAGACACACAACATAGAATGCCCACCTAGCTCACGTCCTGACCAACACTAAAACAAGGAAAACACACAAGAACGATGGTCAGAACGTGACAAGTGCTCACTTTGCAAAGCAAAAGAGCTTAAAACATCTGACTTTGATGCTGGTTAGCAGACATGGTGGTTTGAGTGGAAAAACAAAGTTATAGAGAGAGAGAGAAGAAAAACAGAGGGAAACATGGAGTAGTTCACTGTACATTTGACAGTAAAATAAAACCTGTGTGGCACACTGAAGATTCTATTGGAGGGCTTCTCCAAAGGATTGAAAGAGAAGTTGGGGAAACACGTGTACAACATTCCACACCAATACTCCAAACTGAGAGAATTAAGAGAATCTGGGGAAAGAGGAGATCATTGTGCATATTGACTTTGCAGAGAACTACCTATGTAAATATACCAGTGAAATCCAGGCATTTCACTTTGGTGACTGTCACAAGAAGGTGACCCTCCACACCTGTGTTGGATATACCACAAATGATAGTTTAACTTTGCTCACTGAGCTCTTCTATGCGGCGTGACCCCTTTGTTATCTGGGCCCATCTCTCAAAATCATTGGTCCAATTCCTTGAGCTCTGCCCATCGGCTACTGCTGTACACTTTGTGAGTGATGGGCCTACAACCCAGTATAGGTCTGAAATGTTTAACAACAGTTGTTGTTCTAAATGTTTGCAATAAAATATTGTTTTCATATGTTTATTTTTTAAATATATTTCTTTACATAATGTCATTTCCGTCACACCTTGTCATTTCCACCACACCTTGTCATTTCCATCACAACCCATATTTTGAGGTAAATTAGTATATTATTTATAATTTACATACATTTATTTGTTTTAGATAGGGAAATAATATGGTTGTTATCACAATCTTACAAAAAGTTTGGGTGGAAATATCTTATTTTTCATGATAAACAAATGTTTTCACCTGTCACCAAGGCAAGTTTATACATTCAGGCTTCGTGTTGAATTATTAATATTAGGAAAAGCTTAAAAATCACTTTAAATAATGTCCAATACAAAGTTCATGTACAAATTTATAAGAAATCCGTTATAAATTAATTGTATGATATTTCATTTTGAACTAAAATTGATGTTTAATGACGTGATGGAAATTACTTTTGTCTATGGCTGTCTGGGGAAAAATGTCAAAAATATATAAATTCCTGAATAGTACAATAGCAGACATTATACGATATAGGTTCTAGACAAATCAAAGACAAGTACAATACAGATAAAATGGTGTTAGAATAAGTTTTAATTTCACGGACATATTCCAGTCTGTGCTAACAAAACAGTCCTGTAGTTTAGCATCTGCTTCATCTGACCACTTTTTTATTGATCTAGTCACTGGTACTTTTTGCTTTAATTTTTGCTTGTAAGCAGGAATCAGGGGGATAGAATTATGGTCAGATTTGTCAAATGGAGGGCGAGGGAGAGCTTTTTTTGCATCTATGTGTGTGGAGAATAGGTGGTCCAGAGTTCTTTTTCCTCTGGTTGCACATTTAACATGCTTATAGAAAATATTCAACCATTTTAAGGTTTACGATCCTCTACCGCTCTGATCTATTTCCTATATACATTTGATTTTCAGGGTATAGAACTCTCACAAATGGGTGCAACAAATATTGCCACTTACAAGGCACGCTTTCAAATATGTTCATTAGACAATGATTCTTTCTTCTCCCACAATATTGCTCCACAATTAACCATAATGCAGTGGTAGAAAAAGTACCAATTGTCATGCTTGAGTAAAGGTAAAGGTACCTTATTTTAATAGAAAATAACTAAAGTAAAAGTGAATGTCACCCAGTAAAATACTACTTGAGTAAAAGTCTAAAAATATTTGGTTTTAAATATACTTAAGTATTAAAAGTAAAAGTAGAAATAATTTCAAATTGCTTATATAAAGCAAACCAGATGGCATAATTTTCTTGTTCTTTTATAAATTTACAGATAGCTAGGGGCATGCTCCAACACTCAGACATCATCTACACACAAAGTATGTGTTTAGTGAGTCTGCCAGATCAGAGGCAGTAGGGATGACCAGGGATATTCCCTCGATAAATGTGTGAATTAGGAAATGTTCTTTTCCTGCTAAGCATTCAAAATTGAACGAGTACGTTTTGAGTGTCAGGGTGTAAAAAGTACACAGTTTTCTTCAGGAATGTAGTGAAGTAAAAGTTGCAAAAATATATAAATAGTAAAGTAAAGTACAGACAGCCCCAAAAAACTACTTATGTAGTACTTTCAAGTATTTTTACTTAAGGACTTTGCACCACTGCCATAATGTACAGTTTGCTGCACTAAATATACAGCAAAACAACACTTTATTGTTGAGTTGTAATTAAAAAGAAAATATATAATTCAATAGTGAATATTTTATTAAATAGTGAATATTTTATTATATAAATCACAGCATACCAACTAATATATGGTGTTTCATATCACTTGAACTTTTAACAAAGGCTTCTAATCTAAAATAAAAAAAGATCAAAAGGACATGGCTAGCTAATCAAACATTAAAGGTTTGTGACTTGCTGCCACTGATCTGTCAGCTAAATAAATAAAATTGTTTGGTAACCACTACCACATACATATTACTTAAATTGGTACAGCACTCTCACTAACAGGTGCAACAAATATAGCCTCTTACAAGACATCTAAAAAATATGTTAATGCATGAGAAACAACAATACCATGCACCCACTAGTGTGCTCCTAAAATGCAGTATGGTACAGTATTCTGAATTACAGTAAATGGCCAGTAAGTTAAACTAGAGTTTTAGGACAAGGTTAGGGGAGTTTCTAAAATAGAGTATATTACTATATTCTGTGGGGGTACAGCATTATAACTCATGAGTGCAACAAATATACAGTAGCCTCTTACAAGGCACACCTTAAAATATATTAATGAGCCAGTGACTATTTCCCCACCTACAACATTTTCCCACAGTGCACCATATATAATACTGTAAAACACATTTAATGTATTTTACTGTGCATTCTACATTGTTTAACTGTTTAAATTATGTGTGCTTGTCACGTTCTGACCTTTATTTCCTTTGTTTTGTACTTATTTAGTATGGTCAGGGCGTGAGTTGGGTGGGCAGTCTAATTTTCTATGATTTGGGGATTTCTATGTTTCGACCTAGTATGGTTCTCAATCAGAGGCAGGTGTCATTAGTTGTCTCTGATTGAGAATCATACTTAGGTAGCCTGGGTTGCACTGTTTGTTTGTGGGTGATTGTCTATGTTAGTGGCTTGTGTCAGCACAGGTCTCATTTGGAGCTTCACGGCCGTCATTGGTTTATTGTTTTTGTATAGTGTTGCAGTGTTCAGTGTTCTCTTTATTAAAATTCACTATGAACACATACCACGCCACATTTTGGTCCTCTGATCCTTCTCGCCTCTCCTCTTCAGATGAAGAGGAGGAAGACCGTGACAGTGCTGTTAAACGGTATGGTATTTTACTGTGCATTCTCTGGTAATCTACTGCATTCACTTTATACAGTACTGTTGATTAATACAGTAAGTTACTGATTTTAAAAAACAGTGTAGTTAAGGCATTTGTACAGTATATGTAGTAATGTGTATTACATTCCCCAGCAAAAATGTAGCTCAACAGAAGAGGGAACTAACAAAGAGTCACGGACCAATAACCAACATGAAACAGGTTGGGTTTTAGAAGGAGTTCTGAAAGACTCTCATGGGGGTATCCACTGAAAGTTGACTAGCAACAACTGGAACCTAAAAGACACCCACCATGAGCGCCCACTAAATTTGTCCAAGAAGAGGCGAACAAATGAAAAACCCACACCAAACTTAGAGACAGGAAGCAAAACAAAAAAATGGAACAAAACAAAATCAGATAAAGAATTGTTTGTCTAGAACGAGCTATACGTGCTACGTGAAATCATAAATGGGAAACCCAAAGCCTGTTAACGTGTAAGTCTTTCATGTCTATTTTCATGTATTAAAATGTATGTAAATTGTAAATTATTTTTACCTGTAATGTTTTTTTGTTATATGTTGGACCCACGGAAGACTAGATGTCGCCATTGATGTTGGCTAATAGGGATGCCAATAAAATCTCATATCTAAACTGGCAGGAGGGTCCAGGTGACTTTAACACTCCGAGCTGCCAGATAAGCTACAAGTGCCGAAAAGGACAGGGGATCGCCAGTGGAGGGTAACCATAGCCTTGGTTACCAATGGCTTTTTGGCTCAGGCTTGATGTGGGAGTTGGGGAAGGGTGTCTGTTTTGTGCAAGAACAGAGACTGTTCATCGTGTATTTGTTCTGTGAGTGCCAGGGTATTTTCATAATGCTGTCTCTGGTAGACTGCCTGTGTGTGTGTGAGGGTGTACCTCTCTGTGGGGTATTCAGATAGTTTTGTATACTTTTTTTGTTTGGTCAGGCCAAGTTGGCTGTATGGCTAACAAAGATCTGGGTCAGAGGGAGGTGGTAATATGTACGACTGGAGAGGATGTTTGTACTGTGGTGCCCGATTGTGTATTGAACTGTGTTATTCTGTAAGGTGTATTGTGATTGTGTAGAGATTGTGGTGGCACGCAATGCATTTTTAGGGTGCTGGAGGGGTAAAATTGTGTTTTTAGTGTAATGAGGATGCCTCAAATTTTTTACAATTATTTTTTGCTCTCTCTCTTTATCCTTCTCTTTTCTACCATATTTTCCAGAGGCACAATCCAAAACGAGTACTGTCCTCCTAGACAGTAGATGACAGAACCTTTAAGCCCAGACAGATACTGGCCTATCTTATCCACCCACCTCCTCTCGCAGTCCTCTTTAGGTATAGTCTTCATAACAATGAGACACACACCCTCACACCCTCACACACACCCACACAACCAGTCAGTCAGGTTTATATTCACACCACAACATTAATCAAATCAAATGCTTCAGTCTAGATCTATTAGCAGTGTTACAGCAGCAGTTACACAGTTGGCTCAGAGACATGCCAATAGCCGCTTTCACAATATTTTGTATGGCTGTTAGAATCTCTTTTCTGCCTCATTCATCATCAGTTAGAGCCTGGAAAACGCCACCGAGCTATTGGGGCAGAAGAGAGAGAAATAGAACGATGTGTGTGTGCATACTGTACACGTGTTTGCATGTGTGAGGACACTTCAGCTCATTCTCTCAGGCTCTCTTCAATCAGAATCACACTGAATAGGACATTTGTTTGGATGAGATTGTTCATAATTGTCTCAATCGTGAAGATAATGAGTGTTTGGTAGAATCAGAAATATGCATTTTCTTCAATGATCAGACTCGTATACAGTAGTTTCTATAAAGACAGATATAGTGACATTGGGGGGTTGGGGTCAATTCCATTTCAATTCAGTCAATTCAGCAAGTGAAATGGAATTGAACCCAACATCGCAACCTGGAATCGGGTGTAGATGTAACATATTAAATGTACATTTGTCTCCCTCCATTTAGTATATGTTACGTTTCATATGGTATGTATTCATTTTTGGATGTCCATCATCCATTTTAACTACAATTAGTATAATATGTTACAAATTTGCAATAATCCTGATATGTAACAAATTCCAGGTAAATACTGTAATGTCGTTCTTCGTTTGTAGAAAGAGAGTCGGACCGAAATGCAGCGTGGTGATTACTCATGTCTTTAATGAAGGAAGAGCGATACATGAAATAACTATACAAATGCAAAACAACAAAACGGAACGTGAAACCTATTACAGCCTATCTGGTGAACACTACACAGAGACAGGAACAATCACCCACGAAATACAAAGCGAAACTCAGGCTACCTAAATACGGTTCCCAATCAGAGACAACGAGAATCACCTGACTCTGATTGAGAACCGCCTCAGGCAGCCAAGCCTATGCAACACCCCTACTCAGCCGTAATCCCAATAATTACAAAAAAAACAATACGAACCACAACATATAAACCCATGTCACACCCTGGCCTGACCAAACATATAACGAAAACACAAAATACAATGACCAAGGCGTGACAAATACCTATGTAATCATTACAGCAACATAGCTTATTATATAATTACACTAATTTGCTGGCAACTGTGCTGCCAGTATAATGCTGTAAATGTACAGTACAGCATCTAACTAATCAGTTTTGTGGTACCAATGCTCTTACTGTAATCTTTTACAGCAATTGTAATGAATGAATGAGTTTGGCTGCTAGGTACTCTATTTTCATATTACAGCATATCAAATATATTAGTATTTTGTCTTTCATATCACTTGCATTTCTAGAAGCCATAAGAAAAGCTTCCAAACTACAGTGCAAACCAGCGACACTGCAAATACTCAACCATTAAAGGTTTTAGGCTTGCTGCCACTCTAATCTGTCCCCTACACATATTGAATTGTTGGTGCACTACCACATATCAGTTAAATTGGTACAGCACTCTCACTCATGGTTCACTCATGGTTCAGTGTATGAGCAACAAATTAATCCTCTTACAAGGAATGCCTCAAAATATGTTAATGAGCCAGAAACAACAATACCACGCACCCACTAGTGGTCAAATGGTTTTTGTCACTCCAAAAATATGGTAGGGAGTGGAATTACAGTGTCATTTGAAATACAGCAATTCGTTACAGTAATGTACTGTTAACCAAAAGGTTCATTGGAATTTACTGTATCATTTAACAGTTATGCCTAAAATCAGAGAGACTTATGATTTATGGTAATTTTATGTAAATAATGGATACGGTACATTGCTATTAGTTTTATAGTATAATACTGTAAAAATGGACAGATTTTTAGAAGTGTATGTAACCTAAGAGGAGCATAATTACAACATGAATTCAAATCCTGTGTGCCTATGTGTGTGGGGAGAGTGTTGGGGGAGAGAGAGATAAAGAGAGAAGGCAATTGAGTTAAAATTGGTATTGGGTACAATCCTATATCTATGATCAGAGGAAAATCTACTTGAAAGATGATAGGGGTCAAATATGAGTATAAACACCAGTAGCAGAAGAGATTAATATGATTTTTTCAATATATACTCACATGTATGCAAGTCTCAAGCTGTGTTCCTAGGTAAGGATAGAACCCTGGGGAGAAGCTATCTATCCTGTAGCCCAGAGAGACCATAAAACCAGAGCGACTACCCACTGCAGCCTACAGGGACCTCACCCCCTATTTGAGTCAGGGAGATCTGGGCGTGTTTGATACATCACTGCTAATCATGTAGAGCCAGGGATGCTAAATGTGTGTTTGAGGTTGGAATTTGTCTCTGGGCTTTGAGAGGTGCATGTGGAAGATGAGAGGTGGAGGAGGATGAATGCTGTACATTACATGCTATTCCCTGGTGGCGTCCATGTTGGATAAGAAACCTCTCTGGATGCTCTTCTCTCATGGAAAGTTGCATCGATACATACTGGAGGGTTTTGAATTTGATGTTCCACTTTAAATGAATGATTGTTGATACAGTCTATGAATAGATATATTATATATTGGAGGTTATCGCTGCAGCTGTACATAATCTATTGGTAAATAGCACACCCATTTTCACCTACCTCATCCCCACAGTTTTTATTTATTTACTTTTCTGCTCTTTGGCACACCAAATATCTCTACCTGTACATGATCATTTATCACTCCAGTGTTAATCTGCAATATTGTAATTATTCGCCTACCTCCTCATGCCTTTTGCACACATTGTATATAGACTCCCCTTTTTTCTCTGTGTTATTGACTTGTTAATTGTTTACTCCATGTGTAACTCTGTGTTGTCTGTTCACACTGCTATGCTTTATCTTGGCCAGGTCGCAGTTGCAAATGAGAACCTGTTCTCAACTAGCCTACCTGGTTAAATAAAGGTGAAATAAAAAAATAAAAAAATAAAAAGTACACACCTTCAAATCAAATACAAATCGAAAATGTATTAGTCAAATGCACCGAATACAATAGGTGTAAACCTTACAGTGAAATGCTTACTTATGAGCCCCTAACCAACAATGCAGTTAAAAGAAAAAAATATGGATAAGAATAATAAATAAAAGTAACAAGTAATTAATGAGCAGCAGTAAAATAACAATAGTGAGACTATATACAGGGGGGATACCGGTACAGAGTCAATGTGTGGGGGCACCGGTTAGTTGCGGTAATAGGTACATGTAGGTAGAGTTTTTAAAGTGACTATGCATAACAACAGAGTATCAAAGGTGTAAAAGAGAGGGGGGGGGCAATGCAAATAGCTGGGTAGCCTTTAGATGAGGTGTTCTGCAGTCTGTTGTGTGTTTTAAAGTCACTGCAGTATGGAGCCAGTGTGTGGAAAATAGAGTATGCAGTATGCGATTATAATACATTAAAGTAAAATGCCTATATGTCAGCATTGTGACATTGTGTAATAAAGCTATTAACACAAGATTACACCAAAGGGTCAATTTGTTTTGTTGTTATTATTGCATAATTTATCATAAGAAATTATATTTAAATGTCAACTTCCCTATTATCAATGATCTAACATTGCGTTCTAACATTCATCATGTAATACATCAACAGACCAACTGGAGTCACCGACTGTACCGTATATACATAATGTTGAAGTATGGCTGGCCATTCTCCCTTCCACTAGACTAGAAAATGAGTAGAGTCCTGACCTTCTCTGTTTTCCACACACTGGCTCCATACTGCAGTGACTTGAAAACACACAAAAGACTGTGGATATCAGCTGGGGAGTAAACAGAGAACTGAAAGGTCACTTCATACAGGTGCTAACAATATAAAAAAAATGTAACAGGCTGCTGTGAGACTTCATCTTCTAAAGTGGAGCTATTTTCTTCCTCGTGGGCCTGTGCTTGTGTTTGTTTGTACGGTGTGTACAGTGTGTGCGCGCCTTCCCGACGCCTGTGTGTGTGAGGGTGTGTGTGCGTGCGTGCTGACCTCTGACCCTTAAAGAGACTCAGCGTTTGGGTTTGATGCTCTCAAGCGATGCCCTAACCCGGGGCATGCACTGCCAGGTCTCTCTGTGCTGAAGGTAATTGGATAGCTCTGTCTCTCTCTAAGTGAGAAGGGGACATGGAGCCAGAGCAAGGTGGACAAACCTTACTTTACTTTACCTTACTTTTGCCTTACTGCTACTGTACCTTCAGCGGCGACTAGAGCTCTTTGTTATGCACTCTAATGACTAGATATGGTATGTTTTACAACAACACACCGAATGCTCACTGAGACTGAGGTTGAATGTGTGGAAGGTCATGGTATTTAAGCTTGTTGAAGGATGTTTTTATGTTGTGTTTGTTGTTGTAGTCGTGCTAATCTTCTGTTGAGCTTTTTCATTATGTATTTATATAGATTCAAGTGAAAGTATATATGTTTCTCTTTTTTTGGCAGAGCTCACCATATTTTCTGCTGTCAGACACCTCAGTCTTTTGGACTTTTCTTTTATGTGGGATTTCAAAGAAAAGGTTAAAGTATGGGCACACTAATGTAGTGATGGCATTCATACTCTTAGTTCAATATGGATTTATTATTGGACCAATATTCCCCAGCTATGTTCTGTCACACCAGTGCTATGCTCCTGTATTTCCACTTTTACTTTTAGAAAATAGCTGCAAAAAAATGTCAGTCTTTCCTCCTATCTGCACAAATTCACCTCCTCCCAGAGCGCAGTCCTCCGGGCGTTTTATTATTTAATGGATACAGGCAGCGCTGGGCTGGAACAGATCAACTCAGCCAATTGTGATAAGAATCCTGTGGGACATTTAAATTCTCTGTGTTTTTCGAAGGTGGTGTTCTGTGTAGCCATGGGTGGTATATACCGTATATATAGTACACCTGTGTATTTGGAAATAGCCACAAAGATTTTTCAATACCGTCAATACCTTTTGAAATTATTTTATTTGAAGTTTTTCAATCCACTTCAATATTTTTTAGTTACTGGTTAAGTAAATACCTGCAGTCAAATTTTGCAATATGTTATGAGATAAAGCAGATTGCATTCTTAATTTCATCTGTCACATTATTTGACATTATGAAGCTTTTCAAATTGAGTTTTTTTTTTGCAACAATAGAGTGATCGGGGGGCATGCAACTGTTCCTTCACAGAAAATAATTTAGTGTAACACATTTGGCAGAATATAGCTTCATTTTCATCAGATGACAACAGAAGTGCAACACTATTTGGCTGGCAGCCACACAAGTGAAGAAGCTTACAATGAAAAACCATGGTATTTTTTGCAAAAAAAGATGAATGGCCATCTTACTTCTAATGTTTATCATAGAATGTAGCCAACTACATTTCCTAATGTTTTGTTTAAAGTTAATATAGCATTTTACAAGAGAAAAGTAGGCTACAAAGAGAAAAGTATGGGAGAATTGAAGCTAGACATCAGTTAGCCCTGTCTGCGCTGTCTGCTGATAAAATGCCCATTGTGATTTCTCATCAGTGGAGAAGTGCAACTGAAGCAGAAAATTAGTCTGATGCCATGCAGAAATTACATGTGAGCATATTTAGCCAGCAGCCTCCATGGAAATTCGCTATTACTTGTGCTCATTTTCTTAGCATTCTGGTAATAGACGCCCAATGGGCTTTTTATAATTCATTTTTTGGCACCCCATTGTGTGCTAAGCCACTAATACAGTAAATTCAGGGATGAGAGAAGGACGGTATGATGTTATGGATATCTGGATACCGCCCAACCCTAGTTCTGTGCTTCCCTTTATGTACTGCAGATGAATCGGCTAAATATGTCGGTTACACGCTGAGTACAATCTACAAACTCCCATAATACTGTACAAGAGCGCCAGGACCAGTGGAAGAAAAATTGCCCTATAACATCAAAGATCCACCACCATATTTTACAGGAGGTATGGGGAAAGACCATAGTAACACTGCAAAAAGAATAGAAATCATGGTGAATAGCAATCTAACACAGGATGCATTCGAAATAGCAATAGCCTTCCTACTTTATTGACTCTGTCAGGGTACTGACACAGAGCCCCTCCACTGGTTTCTTGGGCTCAGTGCTAGTAAATGATGCTAATAAATGATGTCAACCTGTCTTCATCATAAGGGAGGTTTCTGAGTCAAAGGTGAACAAGGTGATTAGCTCACTAAAGAACTCTAAAGCCAAAGATGTGTTTGGGCCGGACTCTACCTTTCTTAAAAACGACAAAGAGTCACTCATTGGCCCCATTACTAAGGTCACCAACACATCTATTGGTCTCGGGGTGTTTCCAAGGGTATGGAAGTTGGCCATAATAACGGCCATCTTTAAATCAGGCGACCCTGCTGACGTGAGTAACTACAGGCCCATTAGTATTGTCACGTTCTGACCTTAGTTCCTTTGTTTTGTCTTTTTTTTAGTATGGTCAGGGCGTGAGTTGGGGTGGGCAGTCTATGTTCCTTTTTCTATAATTTGGGATTCTGTGTTTGGCCTGGTATGGTTTTCAATCAGAGGCAGCTGTCAATCGTTGTCCCTGATTGAGAACCATACTTAGGTAGCCTGTTTTCACCCTTTAGTTGTGGGTGATTATTTTCCTGTTTTGTCACGAATCCCGTTTCCTGAGTCTGTTTTTTTTGCCTGTGTTCTGTCCTGAAGTGTTTTTTCCGGCGTCCTGGAACGCACCCTATCTGTTTGCCGGGCAATGTTGCCAGTTGGGAGTTCTGATTACCCGCACCTGTATCCCATCAGCTATCTGCACACCTGGTCCTGATCATCATCTCTCCTCTTCATAAGCCCGGACCTGACATCCATTCCCTGCCGGATCGTTAGCCATGAACAGTATGTTGTGCCATAGTATCAGCCTCAATTTGGATAGAATTTGTTTTTTAAAAGTTGTTTTAGATGTATTGCTTGCCTTAAACTTACCTCTGTTTGTTCTGTCTTCAGTTACTCACCCGGATCATTTACCCCATTCCCGCCTGGTCGTCGGAGGAATCCGCTACCCTATTTACTCCCATCAACTCACCACCGCTGCCCGCTACGCCACCTGGATATATCTACCCATTCACATTCACTTGTAAATAAATACTCACCTTCTTCCTCCTCTCCTGGTCTGCTTCTGGGTTCGATTTTGAAAAAACGTGACATTTTTAGTGTTTTTTTTGTCATTCACCTTACATGACTGGTCGTTGGTCGTTAATTGTTTTGTTCAAGTGTTCTATTACTTAATTAAAAGATATGAACACCTTCTTCCACAGACGACCGTTACAAGTATACTACCTGTATAGCTTGTTGAAAAGTGTGTAGCAGAACAATTGATTGCCCACCTCAACAACAGCCCCTTCACATTACACTCCATGCAGTTTGGCTTCAGAGCAAAACACTCCACAGAAACGGCCAACTGCTTTCTTCTGGAAAATGTGAAGTCCAAGATGGACAAAGGGGGCGTTGTTGGGGCTGTGTTTCTGGACCTAAAGAAGGCTTTTGATATGGTTAACCATGAGATTCTCATCACAAAATTGTCCAAGTTCAACTTTTCCCCTGATGCCTTGAGATGGATGAAATCATACCTTGTGAAGGCAGAACTGTGTCAGAGTGAGCAATGAGCTGTCGCCCACTCTTAGCTATGATGTGGGCGTGCCCCAAGGGTCAATACTGGGGCCCCTCCTGTTCAGCCTGTTCATTAATGATCTGCCTTCTGTCTGTACTGGGTCTGAAGTTCAAATGTATGCAGATGATACAGTGATATATGTGCAGGCAAAGAGCAAACAACAAGCTGCACAAGAACTCACTACTGTAATGGTCCAGGTTACAAAGTGGCTCAGTGACTCATGTTTGCATCTCAATGTGAAAAAAACTGTTTGCATGTTCTTCACAAAGAGGGCAACAGATGCTACTGAGCTAGATGTCTATGTGTTAGGGGAGAAGCTTGATTCCAACTTCTCTTTTAAAAATCATGTCAAAAAGGTAATTCAAATAACCAAATTCAACCTACTTAATTTCCAATTTATACGAAATTGTTTGACTACAGAGATAGCAAAACTTTACTTAAAATCTATGATACTCCCCTACTTAGCATACTGCTTGACTAGTAGGGCCCAATCTTGCTGTACAACATTAAGACTTATTCAGTCTGTCTACAAACAGGCTCTCAAAGTGCTTGATAGGAAGCCCAATAGCCATCATCACTGTTGCATCCTCAGAAAGCATGAGCTCCTGAGTTGGGAAACTCTTGCGCAATACACCGACGCATGTCTTGTATTCAAGATCCTAAATGGCCTGGCTCACCCTCCACTCAGTATTTTTGTTAAACCGAAAACCCAAACATATGGCAGCAGATCAACAAGGTCTGCCATGAGAGGTGACTGTATAGTTCCCTTAATGAAAAGCACCTTTAGTAAATCCGTTTTCTCTGTGAGAGCTTCCCATGTCTGGAATACACTGCCATGAGACACACATAACTGCACCACATATCACACTTTCACAAAATGGTTGAAGACATGGCGAAGGGTCAATCAGATTTGTCAACATGGTCCCTAGCTGTCTTTTGCCACTTTCCATGTTGTCTGTAGCTTGTGAGGTGTGGAAACACTTTGTTGCTTTTATGAATTGTGTCTTGCTGCTTTTTGTTCTATGTTGCTATGTCTGTATGCTATATGTCTTGCTTGTCCTATGTTGCTATTAGCTATATTGTAATTGTTTTTAATAACCTGCCCAGGGACTGCGGTTGAAAATTAGCCGGCTGGCTAAAACCGCCACTTTTACTGAAACGTTGATTAATGTGCACTGTCCCTTTAAAAATAAAATAAACTCAGTTTGCTAAATGGCATTGGCACTTGGATTGGAACTGGTTCTTTGATCAGATGAAATTAAAATTGAGCTAGCAGGTTTACTAGATAGCTACAGTAGTTGCCTTGGTAACCAAACAAACAGACTTCCCAATTTAGCTAACCAAACCATCAGTCCTAGCTTGGTAGTATGAAAATCTAATTCAACAATGCCAATAATGTTTTCAATTTAACGTTTGCTTTCAAAAGCAGCTCAAACATAGAACATGTAAGAATTTACTTTATAGCCATTGAATTATACCATGCATTATATGGACATACTTTACACTCTAAAGTGCCCTTCAAGCTAATCAGAAACCAGTATTTAACAATGCCATGGTATAAAACCAGATATACGGGACAATTGGAAAATATAGGACACCTCACCTTTTCTAAAAGCATTGCACCATGCAGAACGTACAAAGTTACAGAAAGCTAAACCAACATCCACATAAGCCGAAATAGGATAACAAAGAAAAACTTAGCTAGCTAGCAATCATTTGTTTTTGCAGATACGTATTTTTTTTTTTACAGCAGCTGATAACCTAACAACCATGATGAGTGACGGTCCTTTAGCCCATTATCACCCTGCAAACATCATCCTGGCATCATCCTGGCAAAAAATACAAAATGTCACAATAGCTGACATTTTTCTCAATACTTTGCAGTCAATAGGAAGAGTTAGCAGTGAGTTATTCTCAATAATTTGCGCAAAATTCCATGATGCTATAATTCCATTTAAAGTATCAATCCACTGTCCCACAGCCCAGCCAGGCAATTACATTTAAATTAAGTGTTTGGACTTTATTTTCCTATAACATTTTGTTTGGTAGAGCAGGGGTTAATATAAGCATGGCTGTGTGCCTATCTGACCTGTGCTACATGTTTTGTTATTTGCGATCTCCACCATGCCATGCATATGAAAGTAACGAGACTGACAGCTTTGAACCAGGCAGATTTGTTTATCAGAATCATTATAATGGATATATCCAAAGAAATGGCAATATAGAAACGACGGTAAAACAAACAAAAATGCACAAAGTTTGCTGTCATTTCAGCTGTTTGATGTGATCGTGTGGTAGCTTCAGTTAGCTAGCTAGTTAGCAAAGGATAAATAATGTTAGCCTAGCTATCCTCTATAACTATATTATTGACTTGAAAATCAGCTGGGTTTTGCCTATTTATACTATACATTATTTATCAAAACATTATTTGCTAAAGTTCTTGTTGCCTATTCATAAATTATTTATTAAATCATTATTTATTGAAGTTCTTGTCTCTTGTCATCATTGAACCTCTGCTAGCTAGTTAGCTTCTTGTCAATGATTTGTTTAGCATAGCAACATGGAATGAATAGAATGAACAATTGGGTAAAAACATCACAAAATAACCCCAAATAACCCTCTCTATATACAGACTACTGATCAAAAGTTTTAGAGCACCTACTCATTCAAGGGTTTTTCTTTATTTTTTTACTATTATCTACATTGTTGAATAATAGTGAAGACATCAAAACACAGGGAGCTCCAGAGTGGCGCAGCAGTCTAAGGCACTGCATCTCAGTGCTAGAGGTGTCACTACAGACACCCTGGTTTGAATCCAGGCTGTATCACAACCGGTTGTGATTGGGAATCCCATAGGGTGGCCCACAATTGGCCCAGCGTCGTCCAGGATGGGCCGGTGTAGGCCGTCATTGTAAATAAAATGTTGTTCTTAACTGACTTGCCTAGTTAAATAAAACTATGAAATAACACATATGGAATCATGTTGTAACCCTAAACGTTTTTAACAAATCAAAATATATTTTGTATTTGAGATTCTTCAAAATAGCCAACCTTGGCCTTGATGAGAGTTAGCCATGCTGGTTAAGTGTGCCTTTAATTCTAAGTAAATCACTGACAGTGTCACCAGAAAAGCACCCCCACACCATCACACTTCCTCTTCCATACTTCACGGTGGGAACCACACATGCGGAGGTCATCCGTTCAACTGCTCTGTGTCTCACAAAGACACGGCAGTTGGAACCAAAAATCTCAAATTTGGACTAATCAGACCAAATGACAGATTTCCACCGGTCTAATTTTCATTGCTCGTGTTTTTTGGCCCAAGCAAGTCTCTTCTTATTATTGGTGTCCTTTAGTAGTGGTTTCTTTGCAACATTTCAACCATGAAGGCGTGATTCACGCAGTCTCCTCTGAACAGTTTATGTTGAGATGTGTCTGTTACTTGAAATCTGTGAAGCATTTATTTTTGCTGCAATTTCTGAGGCTGGTGACTCTAATGAACTTATCCTCTGCAACAGAGGTAACTCTGCGTCTTCATTTACAGTCCTCATGTTTCATCATAGCCCTTTATGGTGTTTTGTGACTGCACTTGAAGAAACGTTCAAAGTTCTTGACATTTTCAGAATTGCTTGACCTTCATGTCTTAAAGGAATGATAGACTGTAATTTTTATTTGCTTATTTGAGCTGTTCTTGACATAATATGGACTTGGTATTTTACCAAATATGGCTATCTTCTGTATACCACCCCTACCTTGTCATAACACAACAAGCTCAAATGCATTAAGAAAGACAGAAATTCCACAAATACATTTTAACAAGGCACACCTGTTAATTGAAATGCATTCCAGGTGACTACCTCATGATCCTTGTTAAAAGAATGCCAAGAGTGTGCTTGATGCTTTCATCAAGGTAAAGAGTGGCTACTTTGAAGAATGTCAAATATAATCTGTTTTGATTTGTTTAACACTTTTTTGGTTGCTACATGTTTCCATATGTGTTATTTCAGAGTTATGATGTCTTCACTATTATTCTACAATGTAAAAATGAAGAAAAAGCTAGAATGAGTAGGTTTGTACAAACTTTTGATGTAGTGAATGTGAAAGTGTGTGGGCATTGTGTACTGTAGATGTGTCAATGTAGTGTGTGTGAGTGTGTATGTGGTGTGTATACTGTATACAGTGCATTCGGAAAGTATTCAGTCCTTTGACTTAAAAAAAAATAGTTACAGCCTTATTTGAAAACAAATTTTCCTCATCAACCTACACACAATACCCCATAATGACAAAGCGAAACAGTTTTTAACTGGCTCAAATCTGTCTTATGTAGCAACATTTTAAATTGTGCTTTTTACATTGGATAAAAGTAGAGACTCAGAGCTACAAAACGATATATCATACACTGCATTTTAGGAACAATGGGAAAGTAATTCTGCTTTGAAAGTTGACAAACTTGTAAATTGACTTTTGAGAAAATGCTCTTTGAATGTTTTGGTACCTGCTGGAGAGCTCTACTTTGTCTCACCCATTCAGCATTGTTCACACCCTCTTAAGCCAGCCCCACCCATCTCTTTAAGGATTCATGTGTGAGGTCATGTGCTAAACAGTGAGTAGTGTAGTTAAGATTAAGATTAAAAGTGATAAAAGTAGCAGCCTACAATAAGGACAAATTCCAGGTAAACAGAAAGTGTCCAGATAAAAATGTTTTATAAATATTAGATGACGCCTACCCAGACACACTTGTCAAAATTGATGGGTCATGTGAAAGAAATGCTATAACCCCCAGTCACTGTCACGTTCTGTCCATCGTTCGTATGTGTTTTCCTTGTTTTAGTGTTTGTCAGGACGTGAGCTGAGTGGGCATTCTATGTTGTGTGTCTGGTTTGTCTATTTCTATGTTTGGCCTGATATGGTTCTCAATCAGAGACAGGTGTTAGTCATTGTCTCTGATTGGGAACCATATTTAGGTAGCCTGTTTTGTGTTGGGTTTTGTGGGTGATTGTTCCTGTCTCTGTGTTTGCACCAGATAGGACTGTTTAGGTTTTCACTTTTCTTGTTTTGTTTAGTCTGTTCATGTATAGTCGTCTTTATTAAAAACATGAAATAACCACCACGCTGCATTTTGGTCCGCCTCTCTTTCACCAGAAGAAAACCGTTACAGTCACATATTGCCAAGTGGATGGGTATCTATAGAAGGTGTAAATGGTACAGCCAAATGGTTACTTGCATATAGAAGCAATATCAGAAAAATATAGTGTCAATACAAATAAAATATACAGTATGTACAAGAACAATATCAATAACAATATCAGTGATGGATGAGGTAGTGCATACAATCAGGGGTAAAGTGGAAGAGCAGCAGGATAAAAATAGTAGCAGCAACGTATGGCGTGTGTGTTAGGAGAGAGTCATTTGAATAGAGGCACTGCCGACAGTGCTGATGACTGGTCCGTCCGAACCACGCATGAACAAGGCAATCTATATTCGGAGAGCCTGTTTCTGTCCTGCCCTTGACTTTGGTGCAGGGCGTGTGATGTCCATAGCTTCTTCGTTGCAAAACTCCCTGATCTTCTCATAAGTTTGTCTAGCTGTGTCTAGTCCAGTTGGTGTTTGTACAGGCAGACCATCTATGGGAGGAAGGATGTCAGCGTTGTGCAGCAGCTGAAACCTGGTCCCGACTGAGTCGGAATGCTCCTTGGCAACAATAACACCAGGCTCCAGAGCATCGAAGCTGTAAAACAGGAAATAACAAAATAATTAAGACATTATAACCTTGCACAACATCAATTAACCTCCCAAGTTAAGATAAGAAGAATAACCTCATACAATGCAATGAAAATTATATTCACCTGAAGTGCTGGTCCTGCTTGATCTGTGGCAACGGCCTGAAGTACGGAGTCAGGTGTTGTTGCCAGCCATAGCTTTCCACCAGCACTGTACCATCCTCCAGTCCAACCAGTTGTGGGATGTTGACCCCTGTCACAGTGATGTCCTTCACAACACCAGTAATCTCAGACAAAGTGTTAATTCAGGTCTTTCTGAAGTGCTGCTTGATGAGGCCGAAACACCAGTCGGGGGCAAATTTGGTGGGGCCTGTGATCTGTGGAAGTGAAGGTCCAGACTGTGGTGCAGCTTGTGACTGTACGACAGGCACAATACCAGAGGACAAACCTGTTCTTGTTTTGGTCACTGCAGTTATCCCAGTTCAGGTCCACATGTGTTTCCCTAACTCCGTAATTGGTGAAGAAATGTTGCATGTAGTTGACTACGCTGCTGCCTTTGCTGGATGACATGCTTTCATCAATGATGTAGTTGACTTGTTGTGGTATAACTTCACAGCAGACACCAAACAAGTTACAATTGAGGGAAGTTAAAAGTAGATGGGACCTGGATGCATAGGGTCAGAAGGATAGTGCACCTGCAAAAAACAATAGAACATTAAGGTAAGTTAATGAAAAGAAAATGAAACGTGAAACGTAATATAATTTTTGAATGCATCATTATCAGGTAAGTGTCCCTTACCTACAAATATGAAGAGCATCAGCACTGCATACAGAAACATCAACTTGGAAAGTGGAAGTTAAAATGATAACACACAGCCCGACTGCACGTACCTCTGGAAAATACAGAGATAATGTGAGATCTGTAGAAGTAGCGCCAATCATGTGGGAAGTCAATTAAATAATCAAAACATATTGTTTATCAAATCGCAAGTTTATCAAGTCACTTGCGCCGAATACAACAGGTGTAGACTTTACAGTGAAATGCTTACTTACCTACTTACAACCAACAATGCAGTTTTAAGAAAAATACCTACAAAAATATGAAATAAACGTAACAAATAATTAAAGAGCATTTCCTGTGGCGGTCCTCATGAGAGCAAGTTTCATCATAGCTCTTGATGGTTTTTGCGACTGCACTTTCTTTACATACAAGTGTTATCATCAATTCCTTGTAGAGACGCCACACTGCTGCTTTTGTCACATTGGATGGCAGCAGCTTTCCACGAAAGTGTTTGTGTCATGGGTGGCTTCCTTGGTAACACTATTGCATTATCCTCTCCATAGTTGTTGATGAAGTTCACCACTCGCTGCAAGTCCTCATGGTTCAGGTCTAACCTGTGCTTGCTTGGGCCAGCTCTCTTTTTGATGGAAGGCATTAGACCATTCTCCTTGTATGACTGGTGGAGGAGAGTCAGGCGTGTTCTACTGATGCTGAAAGACAAATTCCAGACACAAATATTTTGGCATTATTATACAATAGATAGCCGTAATCACGTCAGACACATCTGGTTAACTTGATGGGTCATGTAATGATCTGCCGAGTGGAGTCTTTTGTTAAGACATGCTAGCTAAACAATGAACCATACTCCTAATCCATAGAGTACTAGCAATACAAACCGATTGTCAAAGCTAGCTAAAGTTAACCAAATAGATTCAATGTTAGCTAGTTAACATTAGGCTATAACTAACAATGTGAAATGGCGTTCTGAGAACATCGCTACATACAGATCATAAAGATAATGTTAGCTAGCGAGCCAGTCATCTAACGTCAGCTAGCTAACAGTATGCCAGAACTTGCAATGAAAACAACTTTCTGACAAATTACAAACGTATAATATCTGAAACTGTAGCTAGACTCTTACGTGTATACATGAATGAATGCTTCAAGGCAGACTGCAACCCCTTGCATTAAATAAGACGTCCTGTGTCGTTTCCGTTGCTTGGCCCGTTGTTGTGTCAAGTCACTGTAGTTCACACTGTACAATGCCTAAAGAATCATCTTAGGCTTTAGCCCCCACCCAAACTTTGACCATTTCACTCGCCATAGCAGAGCTGGTTAGGGTGTTTCATGTTATCCAGAGTGTTGGTGACTGTAACTGTGCTCCTGGCAACAATTTAATGACACTTTTTTTGCAGATGTTAATTGACACATTCAACCGGTGTTAAGCGTTCGTAAATTCATCAGTGATTCTGTGCTCTGGCACAATCAGACGAGAGTGCTCTGAAACAGTTGTTGCAGTGAAGTTCTATTGAAATGGATACTTGCATAGTCAAATCTTTTGTTAAGTTTTAATATGCAATAAAAACAAATTAAGCCACGTTAGACAGGATTATCTACTGACCAGCTCAAATAGACAGAAGCGTGCTATATGGCAGACCAATCCAAACTCATCTCTCGAAATGTCCAGCCCACTTATTATCTCGGCCAATCATGGCTAGCGGGAAGGTTGCTCTCCTTTTCTGTGTTTTAAGCAACTAGGCTCAAGCTCACAATTGAACCATTTTATTTGTATTTACAGATGGCATACACATTTGTTATTAAGGCACATGAAAGTTCACATGTCCGAGAAGGCATTTCTGCCCCCAAAAAACATTTTGATTAAAAAAAAGAAGTTTACGTTGAAACGGCTCTCCTGTGAAGTAGTGACCCGCGACATACACCTAGTTTCCTGAAATGGGTCACATTTACTAAAAATAAAAAACTTATTTACATAAGTATTCAGATTTTTTGCTATGAGACTCAAAATTGAGCTCTGGTGCATCTGGTTTCCGTTGATCATCCTTGAGATGTTTCTACAACTTGATTTAAGTCCACCTGTTGTAAATTTAATTGACTTGGAAAGGCACACATCTGCCTCTATAAGGTCCCACAATTGACAGTGCATGTCAGAGCAAAAACCAAGCCATAGGTCGTGGAATTGTCCGTAGAGCTCCGAGACAGGATTGTGTCGAGGCACAGATCTGGGAAAGGGTACCAAAAAATGTTTGCAGCATTGAAGGTCCCCAAGAACACAGTGGCCTTCATCTTTCTTAAATGGAATAAGTTTTGAACCAACAAGACAAAGAGGTGACAAAGAACCCGATGGTCACTCTGACAGAGCTCCAGAGTTTCGCTGTGGGGATGGGAGAACCTTCCAGAAGGATAACTATCTCTGCAGCACTCCACCAATCAGGCCTTTATGGTAGTGGCCAGATGGAAGCCCCTCCTCAGTAGAAATCACATGACAGCCCGCTTGGAGTTTGCCAAAAGGCATCTAAGGACTCTCAGACCATAAGAAACAAGATTCTGTGGTCTAATTAAACCAAGAAGGAACTCTTTGGCCTGAATGCCAAGTGTCACATCTGGAGGAAACCTGGCACCATCCCTACGGTGAAGCATAGTGCTGGCAGCATTATGCTGTGGGGTTGTTTTTCAGTGGAAGGGACTGGGAGACTAGTCAAGATCAAGGGAAAGATGAATGGAGCATAGTACAGACTGATCCTTGATGAAAACCTGCTCCAGAGCACTCAGGACCTCAGACTGGGGTGAAGGTTCCCCTTCCAACTAGAAAATGACCTTAAGCACACAGCCAAGACCACGCAGGAGTGGCTTCGGGACAAGTCTCAATGTCCTTCAATGGCCCGGCCTGAACCCGGACTTGAACCCAATCGAACATCTCTGGAGAGACCTGAAAATAGCTGTGCAGGGACGCTCCACATCCAACCTGACAGAGCTTGAGAGGATCTGCCAAGAAGGATGGGAGATACTCCCAAAATACAGGTGTGCCAAGCTTGTAGCATGATATCGAATATGATTCAAGACTGTAATTTCAGAGGTGCCAGAGGTGATTCAACAGAATACTGAGTAAAGGGTTTGAATACTTATGTAAATTCAAAAAAAAATTCTCTATATATTTTTTTTAATCTGCAAAAATTTATATAAACCTGTTTTTGCTTTGTCATTATGGGTATTGTGTGTAGATTGATTAAGGGTAAAAATTATTTAGTCAATTTTAGAATAAGGCTGTAACATAACAAAATGTGGAATAAGTCAAAGGGTCTGAATACTTGCCGAATGCACTGTATAATAGTTTGTCTGCCTAGTGAGTCTGCGTATAGGGTCAGTGCAAGATATTGCAGATAGGTGGGTTCCATTAATGAACTATTTAGCAGTCTGGCTATTTAGCAGTCTTATGGCTTAGGGAAAGATGTCTTTGGAGCCTGTTGGGCCGAGAGCCAATGCTATAGTACCGTTTGCTGGACAGTAGTAGAGTGAACAGTCTATGGCTTAGGTGTCTGGAGTCTTTGGCTATTTTTTGGGTCTTCCTCTGACCCTGCCTGATAGAGGTTTTGGATGGCAGGAAGCTTGGCCCCAGTGATGTACTGTGCTGTCCGCACCAATCTCTGTAGCGCTTTGTGGTCACGGGAGGTGTATTTGCCCTACCAAGCGGTGATGCAGCCAGTCAAGATGCTCTCGATGGCGCAGCTGTATAACTTTTTGAGGATCCGATGGCCCATGCCAAATATTTTCAGCCTCCTGCCGTGCCCGCTTCACGACTGTGCGGGTGTGTGTTGACCATGTTAAGTCCTTAGTGATGTGGAAATCAAGGAACTTGAAGCTCTCGACCCTGTCCACAACAGCCCCGTCGATGTGGACGGGGCGTGCTCTCCCCTCTGTCTTCTATAGTCCACGATCAGCTTCTTGCAGATGTTGCTGGAGAGGTTGTTGTCCTGGCACCACACTGCTAAGTCTCTGACCTCCTCCTTGTAGGCTGACTCATCGCCAGCATGTTGTCAGAAAACTTGATGATGGTGTTGGAGTCGTGCGTGGACATGCAGTTGTGGGTGAACAGGGAGTACAGGCGGGGACTAGGCACAGACCCCTGAGGGTGTGTTGAGGGTCAGTGTGGCAAAGGTGTTGTTGCCTACCCTCACTACCTGGGGCTGCCCCGTCAGGAAGTCTAGGACCCAGTTGCAGACGGAGGGGTTATGGGTCCCTAGCTTGGTGATGAGCTTGGAGGGGACTATGGTGTTTAATTCTGAGCTGTATAAACAGCATTCTCACATAGTTATTTCCCTTCTTGCATTCCTTGCTGCTGACAGAAGTTAATGGAGGAAGCTTGTGGTAGACTGGATAATGATGATGAAGATGATTACCTATAATTATCATATGTCATTAAATTAAGTTTGAAGAGGGTAACAGAAGAGAAGGAGATAGAAGAGAGGAGAGGAGTGGCCTCAAGAGGCCACCTCTGTAGGGACATCTAAGTCAACCCTCCATTTCTTCTTCCCTCCATTCTTCCTGTCACAGAGCTCAGAACTAGTCGATGATGATGATGGCAGCACAGACAGATGAGAGGATAGAACGGAATGTCCACATGAGAGTTTGTCAAGTCAGTCAGACAGCCCTTCAGCTGCTGTGATTTCCCAAGAGGGATGGGGGATGGGCATGCATGGATATTTGAAGGTAGGGTCTGAGAGAGAGGGATGTCACTGTTTCAACAAAGTCTTGATGATAACCTTCTCTGGGATCAGAAGACTTGCTTTAGCTCGCCAAGCACTAATGCCCAGCATTTAGCTCGGCGGGCTAGCAGTGGACTAACACTTGTGGTGTACAAACAGTACTCCCACTGCAAACCCAATCTGCCTAACCCATATCATCCCTAAAGGCAAAGATCTCAAAACTGAATCCCTCATAAACCGAGACATTGGAGACTTCAGTATTTTCCACAGGTTGTTATTCACTTATATTTATGCAAAGATAGAAATCAATTCGAAACATATTTTGAAGCGCCATAATACAAAAATATCTTAATGCTATTTGAGAAGGGAAAAGACCTCAGGGACCTATGCAAACAAGAAAAGTCTTCAGCAAATTATTTGGGGATTTGGATAAAATTGGATAAAAAATGTGAACTGGGAAAGCATTTGCTTTCTTACCACTGCTTAATGTAACTCAATATGCTCACTTCAATGGTTTCAAGGAACCAACGGTAATATTATGACCCATCGCTAAGCCCAGCCCCAGAATTTTGGACATCCAATCTCAATGCTCAGATGGATGGCAAATAACTGAGAGCTTTCATCAAAAGATACACTTTTTAACACTCCAAGTGCCTGAATTCCATAACTTCTGAATGACCGTTGATATTTCAATTGATTAAATATTCCATAATAAATAAGAAATTGCTAAATGAATGCATGTATTATGTTAAAATAGGTCATAAGAAACCTTAGAACACCAAATGTAAATTGTAATCAGTCAGAAAATGTATTGATTGATCCATAAGCACATAGACTGTACATAAAAAAATAAGACTTTTCGAACTTCAAGACAACAGTTGCCTGCTCAGCTGGCCTTTCCAAACTAGACCTAAACTATATTGAAACTAATTTCACACATATAATAATAATAATTATAATAATAATAATAGATGGGGAATAAAGACAAGATTAAACTGACAATAGTCTGATGGGTGACAATTTTATCTGATGACCATGATGATGTGCCTTGACAAAGAAGGGAAAGGAGCTTAGCAAAGAGCACTTCTTCCATGCCATTCTACTGAGGTCCATGCAGGCCAGACGTTTTGATTTCAGAAAGAGCAGAGTCCAAGGTTGCTAATGAACCTATTTTTGCCAAACAACTACAAATTGCTCATAAAAACAGTGGCTCTGTGCGTGTTCGTCATGTGAGTAGGCAACTGGTGACAATCAGCAATAGCCAATTGGGAAAAATATCCTTTATTTTTTCTTCTCATACACTGAACAAAATTATATAAACAATTTGTAAAGGGTTGCTTCCATGTTTCATGAGATGAAATAAAAGATCCCAGAAATTCTCCATATGCACAAAAAGCTATATTGTTACGTTCTGACCTTAGTTCCTTTGTTATGTCTTTGTTTTAGTTTGGTCAGGGCGTGAGTTGGGGTGGGTAGTCTGTGTTAGTTTTTCTATGTTGCGTTTATGTGTTTGGCGCGGTATAGTTCTCAATCAGAGGCAGGTGTCATTCGTTGTCTCTGATTGAGAATCATACTTAGGAAACCTTTTCCCACCTGTGTTTTGTGGGTGATTATTTTCTGTTCAGTGTTTTTTCATTCACCGTACAGGACTGTTTCTTTGTTGTTTTTTCAGTGTTCAGTTATTTTATAAAAAATATGGAAACTTACCACACTGCGCATTGGTCCTCCTCTCCTTCTCACGACGAATATTGTTACATATATGTTGTGCACAAATTAGTTTACATACCGGAACGTGAGCATTTCTCATTTGCCAAGATAATCCATCCACCTGACAGGTGTGGTATATCAAGAAGCTGATTAAACAGCATGATCATTACACAGGTGCAACTTGTGCTGGGGACAATAAAAGGCAGCTCGAAAATGTGGAGTTTGTCAAGCCTCAAGTTTTGAGAGATGGCAGATGGGAGAGTGGTTTGCTGATGTCAACTTTGTGGACAGAGTGCCCCATGGTGGCGGTGGGATTATGGTATGGGCAGGCATTCGCTACGGACAACGAACACAATTGCATTTTATCGATGGCTATTTGAATGCACAGAGATACTGTGACGGGATCCTTAGACCCATTGTCGTGCCATTCATCTGCCATCTTAACCTCATGTTTTAGCATGATAATGCGCGGCCCAATGTCGCAAGGATCTGTACACAATTAATGGAAGCTGCAAATGTCCCAGTTCTTCCATGACCTGCATACTCACCAGACATTTCACCCATTGAGCAGTTTTGTCAATTCGGTTAAGATATCTACTTTGTGCATGACACAAGTAATTTTTCCAACAATTGTTTACAGAGAGATTACCTGTGAATGTATTTCAAGGCCTACCTTCAAACTCAGTGCGTCTTTGCTTGACATCATGGGAAAATCTAAAGAAATCAGCCAAGACCTCAGAAAATAAATTGTAGACCTCCACAAGTCTGGTTCATCGTTGGGAGCAACTTCCAAACTACTGAAGGTACCATATTCATCTGTACAAACAATAGTACACAAGTATAAACACCATGGGACAACGCAGCTGTCATACCGCTCAGGAAGGAGACACGTTCTGTCTCCTAGAGATGAATGTACTTGAAAAGTGTAAATCAATCCCAGAACAACAGCAAAGGACCTTGTGAAGATGCTGGAGGAAATCGGTACAAAAGTATCTATATCCACAGTAAAACAAGTCCTATATTGACATAACCTGAAAGGCCGCTCAGCAAGGAAGAAGCCACTGCTTTAAAACCGCTAAAAAAAGCTAAACTACGCTTTGCAACTGCACATGCAGACAAAGATCATACTATTTGGAGAAATTTCCTCTGGTCTGATGAAACACAAATAGAACTGTTAGGCCATAATGACAATTGTTATGGTTGGAGGAAAAAGGTGGAGGCTTGCGAGCTGAAGAAAACCATCTCAACCGTGAAGCACGGGGGTGGCAGCATCATGTTGTGTGGGTGCTTTGCTCCAGGATTGACTGGTGCACTTCACAAAATATTTGGCATCATGATGTAGGAACATTATGTGGATTTATTGAAGTAACATCTCAAGACCTCAGTCAGGAAGTTAAAGCTTGGTCACAAATGGGTCTTCCAAATGGACAATGACCTCAAGCATACTTCCAAAGTTTTGGCAAATCGGCTTAAGGACAACAAAGTGAAGGTATTGGAGTGGCCATCACAAAGCCCAGACCTCAATTCTATAGAAAATTTGTGGGCAGAACTGAAAGAGCGTGTGCGAGCAAGGAGGCCTACAAACCTGACTCAGCTCAGCCTGACTCAGCTGACTCAGCTTGACCCAAGTTAAACAATTTAAAGGCAATGCTACCAAATACTAATTGAGTGTATGTAAACTTCTGACCCACTGGGAATGTGATGAAGGAAATTAAAGCTGAAATCAATCATTTTCTCTTCTATTCTGACATTTCACCTAAACAGTACATTTTTACTAGGATTCAATGTCAGGATCTGTGAAAAATGGAGTTGAAATGTATCTGGCTAAGGTGTTAGCAAACTTCCGACTCAATGTGTTGACTCTGGTATGGCAGTTTAATTGGCATGGCACAGTCATAGCCTTGGCTACTGAGCACAGATAAATAAAACTCAAAACATGCTATTGTGTTCTTTTGAAATAAATTGTCTTGTTTTATGTTTTTATGACCTTCCTTAACAAAAACTGTATGGATTTCTTAGTGACTGTATATTAACTCTAAAACTGCTGAGACCATCATAAGGACAAAACATTTATTTTAGTGCCTACTTGCCATTTTAAGTCATGTCCCACTCGTCCTTGACTTTTCCTAAATAAGTCTACGTAACACGCTGTCGTTGTTAGAATCTTACTATCACAAACAAATCTGGAGTTACAGTATAACCAATTTTCCCCCGTTGCTCCGCCTTCTCCGGACAGTAGGGCCTGCTCTACTCCTTGTCCCGATAGTTGAAGTTACCATGGCCAGTTGGCAATCACCCCGATAATTGCCTCGAAAAATAACCTTAACTATAGCAAAACAAATTTCACACATATAACAACCAATGCTTGCTGCAAGCTCTTAGCAAACTGTTGGAAATACAAACTGACCAAATTACAATGCTATTTTTCTGTAAACAAATGAACAACAGACTTTCAGTATGCTTAAAGAGAAGGGCACTCAACATGTACTGCACTGACACAAATGACTGATTGATAATAAGAAGATTGTGGAAGCTAGCTATACTGTTAGATTTCAGTGCAGCCTTTCACATTATTGACCATAACCTGTTGTTGAGAAAACATACAGTGCATTCGGAAAGTATTCAGACCCATTGACTTTTTCCGCATTTTGTTACATTACACTTATTCTAAAGTGTTGCCATTGGCGTCGGCTATTGTAGATCCTAATAAATCAAATCAAATATCTGATGATTATTAATCTGGTACATGCTGAATGGATTTCCATATCTGGGAAAGGGTCCCTATTGGGCAGCAGGTGAGCGAGTGTTGGCTAATGTTTAGGATCAGATGGCACAGCTGTACTCAGTGAAAGAAGGAACTCGCTGCTGGCCTGTTGCTGTGTTCTACAACATGCTTGACTTGGCTGCTATCTACGCACATGTATTTTTCAAGCAGTGCATGAACAACACCCTGAGCAGGAGAGACTTCCTCGTGAGTCTGGCACATGGGCTACGTGAGAGACATATGAGGGCCAAGGCGGCAGCATCAAAGATTCCATGGGAGCCCTTGCGTGAGCCAAATTGCTCACATCTCCCGGGGAGGAGAATCTGCCAGGTGAGCAGATGCACTCGGAACAGAACCCACAACACCTGTTTCAGCTGCAAGCTACTTGTTTGTGGGAAGTGTTGCAATCAAGTGAAAAGAGAATAAGATTTGTGGTGACTGATAGGACTAAGGTAACAGCTAAATGAGATCCAACTGTTGCGTGAAGACAGACACCATAATGTAAGCAGGAGTGAGGCCATAAATAATGTGTCCTTATAATAATATAAAAATGTTGACCGCTGTCATATTGACACATATTCATTACAATGCCTTTATTGCTTTTGTGCTGATTTTCACTATTCACAAGCAGGTTGCTGCTTAAACTGATGTTTATGCTACTCATATTTTCTGATATTTTCTGTCGTGACCGTGCGCATTGTGTGTCTTGGTGGTTTGGGTATTTTTTAACCCTATTTGTTTTGCCTTATAAAAAATAAACGTTTACTGTGTCCCAACACATTTGCCTTTTGTTTCATAATTGTAACAAAGGCACGAACAAATAGATTTTTTACTTGAAATTCTGTATTTTTAGGTTTTTTTCTTTTTTACATATGTGACCGAACGACTCGATTCGGCCCTATGTAGCAACATTTGAAATAGTGTTTTTTACATTGGATAAAAGTAGAGACTCCGAGCTAGAAAATGGTATACTACAGTTGAGGAACAATGGAAAATGTATTTTGCTTTGAAAGTTGCTAAACTTGTCAACCCACTTTTGAGAAAATGGACCTTGAATGTTTTGGTACACCTACCGGAGAGCTCTTCTTTGTCTACAGCCATCCAGCATCATTCACATCCTCTTAATTAGCAGCGTTGACTGCATGGCCAGTGCATTGAAAGCTATCCAGTGGTAGCCACACTACAAACTTAATTTGACCATGTTCCCATGAAGCAATTGTAATGACAGTTCACCACAACATACCCGAGAGAATCCTGATCAGCAAGAAAAATGTAAAAAATAAATGTGTGCATTAACAACAGAGTTTGAGATCATTGTGGGGGGTTTTCACAAGCGGTTTGAAAGGGAAATTGGGCGTTGAGGGGAAAAAAACGAGGTTGCAATAGTATCACCTTGTCCTGCAAGGATGAGAAGCCTTACTACTCAACATCTAGGACACGATTTAGCATAATGGCCTCAGCAGCCCATAAAGAATAATATTTTTTCAGTAAAGAAAAATAAAGGGGGAGAACATGCTATTGGTAACTTGGTATTGTATGCCTGTGGCTGTTGTGCTACAAGGTGAATGGATTTTCTCATTGAGTGAGTGTCGGCCTCGAGTCAGGACACATAGGACTCGACTCAGCATATGTGCTCACATCACATGGTCTACCTCTGCTACTGTACCTCAGAAGCCCATAAAGGAGAATAGAGTTTAGTACCGAAAAATAAAGGGGGAAAACACCCTCCCCTTTCCAATCGACTGAGACAGCCGGTAGGCCCACTCAGTTCCTACCTTCTTTATTACAGGTTGAAGGGAAATAAGAAATGATGCCAGGAGGATATAGAACAACTATTGAATTAAAAATAGTATTGAGAGATCGAGAGAGGTTCTCAAGGATAGTGGAATTATCTGTTAATGCTGTCCGGAAAATAAGAGTTACCTTAATGCTTTCATTATGGAGATCTGCCTCTCTCTCTCTCTCTCTCTCTCTCTCTCTCTCTCTCTCTCTCTCTCTCTCTCTCTCTCTCTCTCTCTCTCTCTCTCTCTCGCAGAGCAGAGAAAAATAGATGCCTCGCCCCCCCCACACACACACACCTCTATAGCTGGTACAGACCCGGGTCTGGTTAGCACACATAGCCAGACACCAGTAACAGGGCAAAGCAGAACAGATACACAGTGACATTTTCCCAGCACCATGCAGTCTCTCATTCATATGTACTCCTCTCTCTCCTCCCAGTAAACCAATAGTCAGACTATCAGACTGCCTGCATCACTAACTTTTAGGGCCCTGAGGTTTATGTGACCTGTCAAGGTAAAACCGCTAGGGGACAGAATCTTTCCTTGACAGCTTGCATGAGTCAGGCAAAACAAAGGGGCCTTAATTACACTGTAGCTTATGCATTTGGGGTTAGATGCTGTAGAGTAAAAATAATTAGAATCACTGTGTTATGGCAGACTATAGCTCTTAGCTTTATCCTGACCTGTCCTGGATAGGATAAAGTAATCCTTCTCACCCCCCTTCCCCCCCCTTAAAATATTTAGATGCACTATTGTAAAGTGGTTGTTCCACTGGATGTCATAAGGTGAATGCACCAATTTGTAAGTCGCTCTGGATAAGAGCGTCTGCTAAATGACTTAAATGTAAATGTAAATGTCCCGTGTCTTACCTATTCTCTGTAGACTTTAATTGTAGTTGGAGGGCCAACGGGATTGATCGTTTGGTCATGAGTCTCCATTTTGTCTACAGGACCAGAGACTGAGTGACTGATTCCTTATTGCCTCGTCTGCCTGTATTAAACCCGCTCTAATTTAATATATTCAGCCTCCAGCTCCTCCGGATTTGGCCATGTCTCTTTAACCCGCTCAGAGGGCTCATAAAGGTGAAGGTTGTGTGTGTGTGTGTGTGTGTGTGTGTGTGTGTGTGTGTGTGTGTGTGTGTGTGTGTGTGTGTGTGTGTGTGTGTGTGTGTGTGTGTGTGTGTGTGTGTGTGTGTGTGTGTGTGTGTGTGTGTGTGTGTGTGTGTGTGTGTGTGTGTGTGTGTGTGCGTGCGGATGGGAAAACACCTGCTCTTTGACCAGGTGAAAGCTATGATCCCTTATTGATATCACTCGTTAAATCCTCTTCAATCAGTGTAGATGACGGGGAGGAGACAGGTTAAATAATTATTTTTAAGCTTTGAGACAATTGAGATGTGTGCCATTTAGAAGATGAATGGGCAAGACAAAATAATTAAGTGCCCTTGAACAGGGTATGGTAGTAGGTGCCAGGCACACCAGTTTGAGTGTGTCAAGAACTGTAATGCTGTTGGGTTTTTCACACTCAACAGTTTCCAATGTGTACCAAGATTGGTCCACCACCTAAAGGACATCCAGCCAACTTGAAACAAATGTGTGAAGCATGGGAGTCAACGTGGGCCAGCATCCCTGTAGAACGCATTCGACACCTTGTAGGGTTCCTAATGTCTGGTATAGTATGCTGTTGTTTATCTAGCTTAGTTGAATGCACTGACTGTAAGTCACTCTGGATAAGACTGTCTGCTATAAATGACCAAAATGTAAATGTATATGTGAAAATAAACATACCTAAATAAACTGCAAAGCACACTGGGTATTATTATCAGTCTTGTTTCAGGGCAGAGTTCATTAGAATAATACTTGCTTTGCAATTGTTCATTTTTACATTTACATTTATATTTAATTATTTAGCAGATGCTCTCGTCACACCAGAGTGCCATCAGACTGCTGATTCCAATGCAGTGTGAAAGAGAGCCACAAAATGTAAACTGCTATAAAAAATAGTATTGAAAAGTATTTTGTATTTTGAAAATACAAATTACAGCTCTCGAAAGTATCTTGTTACAAAATACAGCCCAATGTAATTCAAATAACAAATTACTCAGAAGTAATTGAAATACATATATACAGTCAATTTGTGTGTGTGTCTGTGTGTATGAATGAATGACAGAGGTATTGATTCTACTATGGTGGTGAATGGTGAATGAAACACGGAAGCCTGGGGCCTCTAGCTCTGCCTGTACGTCCATGGATGATCCCCAGTGAGGTTAGCACTATGCCTATGACTCATGCTTTAAAGTACATGTACGTCTGGTTCATCGTATAAATGGTAAAAGGCTGTCTGTGCTCTTTTTAAAGTCCTTACTACTGAATAGTGTCTGTTCCAGGTGCGTAGGAGTCATTCATTGTATAGACACATTATTCTTGTTTATTTGGGGTAAGATTATGTCTGTGTAGTGACATGTATAGGTAGAGTAAAGTGGATGTTTACAGGAAATTAATATTGAAGAATGAATGTTTCTAGACAGGCATGATGTGAGTGATGATTACTTGCATGATTAAGAACATCTTGGTCAAAACGGACAAGCACATCTTGCCCACAAAATTGAAAAAACATATTGTCCCCACACGCGCAAGCACGCACACACACAGAGAGAGAGAGAGAGGGAGAGGAAGCAGACAAGCAGTAGGTAAGCAGGCAGTTAAATGACAACCCAACACAGCCCACAGCCTCCATCCACCACGCTGCAGGCTGATTGTCCACTTCCACTTAAGACATGGTATTACAGCTGAGGACTGGGGAGTCTGGGTAATGGGACGATCCTTCACTAACAGTCACATACCAGTACATCAGTAAGAGACAACAGCAAGGTGTTAGTCAAAGAGCCACAGCTATGTGGAGATGGGAACCAGCCATTAATAATCACTTGGACTGTTTCCCAAATGGCACCCTATTCCCAACATTGTGCACTACTTTTGACCAGAGCCCTGTGGGTGCCATTTGAGAAACATGAACGGGGTATGGGACTGTGAAGATGCCCATGATTGAATCCTTGAATCTGTCTTGTTTGGGAAGCACTGTATTTCTTCTCACACCACCAGCAGCAGGCCCTCACCAACCTGTCACTGTCCATGACTATCAGCTCTCTCTCTAGCATGGCGATGGTCCCCATCCCCCACAGCTTGTCCGGTCTCCCACACACAGCAGATAGAGACAGGAATACAGATGTGGACAAACATGCACACACTCACTCGCACACTCACACTCACATTCACTCACTCACTCACACACTCACTCACTCACTCACTCACTCACTCACTCACTCACACACACAGACACACACTCACACACTCACTCACACACTCACACACTCACACACTTACACTCACACTCACTCACACATTCACTCACTCACACACTCACTCACACACACAGACTCACACACACACACACACACTCACTCACTCTCACACTCACACACTCACACACACAAGTGCAAGTAGGTGAGCGCGGAGCAGAGTCCTTCTGTCACCTGTCCACCTACAGTCCGGAAGGTTAGGATAGAGAAACACCTGGAGACTTCTACTGGTGACGGCAAACAGCAGACCTGTCACTCCCTCCACACTTAACCTGTCCTGGATTGACACTAGTTGTTTTTTTGTATAGCAGTAAAAAAAAACTGTGAAATGTAAATGTCAACATATGTGATACTGTATATTATAGTATGTTCACGTAAGCCTGACTGGTGATTTCTAACTAAGACATTGTGTAGAGTTTTACTCCAATTAGGCATAATTTACTTGAATCATTGAAGATGAATGAAAAGCCAATAAAAGGGATGTTTTTGAAAGTGGATAAAATGTATATCAACAGTTGCCGTCCTGACTGCTTGATAAATAATCTACTATCTAACTGACCATAATACACTATTAAGAGACTAGCCGGGATAGTTATCAGCAAAATGTTAATCTAGTAATTCAAGATGGCATACTGTACTATGTGTGTGACGACGACAAACAGTTTATCTTTGCTCCGCGTATTGACATTGTGCTCTCTTTGATTAATATCCGTCACACACATCCGTTTAATACACATAAGTTATAGAGATGCAGACAGGATATGTCATTAATGAATGAAGACTTTCCTCTTTACTGGATGTTTATGAATTATCTCAAGTGCTTCTGCTCTCTAAACTAATAACGGTTGGCACCGACTAGTTGCCATCTTCTACACCGACTAACTGAATGACAACTTGACAGCATGACAGCTTGAGTTACAGAGTGAGTAGAACTCTGCAGTTGCACATCAATAATGTGTTTTTGCTTTGTAGCGGAAGCAAACCAACACACAGCCCCTGTTTCAGAGTAGCTCATAGACAGTCAGCAAAGGACAAGGCCTCAGCTGAGGTATTTTGGCAGGTAGCGAGGTTGTTGTTTGACAGTCTAACACTGCATTTATGTAAGGGAAATATAATAGCTAGCAGGTATCTGCTGTTGATCGCGTATGTATGATGCAGGTAGGTTAGTGTAATCATAGCTGTCAGAATATGAAGACTTGTGTGTAAATGTGATGTTGTTTGAAGCTATTCCACATGTGTTGGTGATTGTATCTGCTTTAGTGCATGACACAGGTAGGGTAGAATTTCTAATCAAAACTGTCAGATTGTATGAAGACTTGTAAATGTGATATTGTTTGAAGCTATTCCACATAGATGATTGTTTCATCATGTCAGTGGAATTGAGTAATGACACATAAAGGAGAAAACGTCATCTCTGCGACGTATACCTGAATCCCTGAGAGCAAATCCAATACATAGAAAATATTTAAATATGCATCGTCAGATCAGATCTGCAAGCAACAGTCAGTGTTCACTAATTATTGCTACTCTAGAGGATTGATACACTATATATACAAAAGTATGCGGCTACCCCTTCAAATTAGTGGATTCGGCCATTCAGCTATCGAGCACACAGCCATACAATCTCCATAGACAAACATTGGCAGTAGGATGGCCTTACTGAAGAGCTCAGTAACTTTCAAAGTGGCACCACCATAGGATGCCACTTTTCCAACAAGTCAGTTCATCATATTTCTGCCCTGCTATAGCTGCCCCGGTCAACTGTTAGTGTTGTTATTGTGTAATGTAAATGTCTCGGAGCAACAATGGCTCAGCCGTGAAGTGGTAGGCCAAACAAGCTCACAGAACGAGATCGCCGAGTGCTTAAATGCGTAGCACGTAAAAATTGTCTGTCCTTAGTTGGAACACTCACTACCGAGTCCCAAAATGCCTATGGAAGCAACATCAGCACAATAACTGTTTGTCTGGAGCTTCATGAAATGGGTTTCCATGGCCGAGCAGCCGCACACAAGCCTAAGATTACCATGCGCAATGCTAAGCGTCGGTTGGAGTGGTGTAAAGGTCACCACCATTGGACTCTGGAGCTGTGGAGACGCGTTCTCTGGATTGATGAATCACGCTCCACCATCTGGCAGTCTGACAGACGAAGCCTTGGCAGATGCCAGGAGAACGCTACCTGCCCTAATGCATGGTGCCAACTGTAAAGTTTGATGGAAGAGGAATAACCGTCTGGGGCTGTTTTTCATCGTTCGGGCTAGGCCACTCATTTCCAGTGAAGGGAAATCTTAACGCTACAGCATACAATGACATTCTAGATGACTCTGTGCTTCCAACTTTGTGCCAACGGTTTGGGGAAGGCCCTTTCCTGTTTCAGCATGACAATGCCCCCGTGCATGAAGCGAGATCCATACAGAAATGGTTTGTCAAGATCAGTGTGGAAGAACTTGACTGGCCAGCACAAAGCCCCGACCTCAACCCCATCAAACACCTCTGGGATTAATTGGAACGCCGATTTCGAGCCAGCCCTAATCTCCCAACATCAGTATCCAACCTCACTAAGGCTCTTGTGGCTGAATGGAAGCAAGTCCCCGCAGCAATGTTCCAAAATTAAGTGGACATTTACATTACTCTTACGCCCTGGAGACTGGAAGCTGGTATATCAGTAAAGGAGGGAATAACTCCATATTAATGCCCATGATTTTGGAATGAGATGTTCAGCGCGCAGGTGTCTACATACTTTTGGTCATGTAGTGTATATAGGTCCCAGGAAGAGTAGCTGCTACATTTGCAATGGCTAATGGGGATCCTAATAAAATACCAAACACACATACATACACACACCATATTTCATTGGAATGGGAGCATCGTCGCCTCCAAGCACACCGGGTCATGCAGTTTGAGGCGTGAGCTGCGAACATCTATTTGTTGGAATCAGCAGCCAATGTGTTGGCGCCAGGCGGGCAGCGGCCGAGATATGTTACCGCAAACAACATGGAGAGATTAAGAATGTATATCCCACTCTCTGTCGGCTATCACAGATAATACACACAGATGTATAATGACACAGCATTCCCCCATGCAAGAGGCCGGGTTATATTCCACTCCTGATGCATCGTATATCAGCCCTGGAGTTTATTTTCTCTTTCCAGGAAACTTATACCACAGTCAGACCATGCATACATCCCAAATAACACTCTATTCTCTGTAAAGTACATTACTTTGGACCAGGGCCCATAGAGTGCCATTTGGGAAATAGGGTGCCATTTGGGAAATAGGGTGCCATTTGAGACATGCATATTCCTGAATCTCTTTAAGGGATTCTTGTATTCATCCTGCTTCCAGAGTTTGGTCTCGCATGACTGAGCATAGCTCAGCACAGAGGGGAGAAGAGCAACAGACAGAATCCATAAAGCCAACCCTGAGGACCAGGCCTGTCAATTTGTGTTTTTCTGAGAATACAAATGTCTCTCCTTCATGCTGATCCAGTCTTCTACAGTCAGAGGGCTGAGTGCTAGGCTGTGGGTCTTGGCTCTCTATGACAGATACAGGGCTGGGCTGTGGGTAGATCAGACAGGATCAGGCCTCAGCTATAAGATATGAAGAGGAAGGCTGGACTATGATCCTGGAGATCTAGATGGGCAGAGGGGATCCAATCAGGGCTCTGCTAGGACATGAAGACAGACAGAGGGTTGGTTTGTCTGGTGGGGCTCTACCAGCATTGGTTTGCTTGGTGGGGGGTCTACTGGAGTTCAAGCCCAGAACTTGAACATTCATCCACAACAATATTTTGTACCCAAAAAGCAGCATGGTAGCCAGTGGTCTACCAAAACTGCTGGTCTACCAAAACCATGGCTCTGGTACACTTTGATAGACCAGTGGCACGCTACTTCAGGTTCTCAGGATCGATGGGTGGAGCGATACTCACAGCAAAGCACCCCGAAAAGTTTTCCACCATGACTTCTGAGAGTCCCCTTGTTCAATTACCATCCTGAGGTCAATCTGTGCAAATACCTGAAACTTAGTCGCAGCCTGCTGCTGCTGACAACCGCTACCGTCGCTTAAGATCCTACTTACAATAAAGGGAGTAAATGGGAGGGATGGGGAGGTAGGGAGTGAAAGAGAGAGAGACAGAAATGAATGAGCAACTGAATGACTTTGGGAGAGAAACAAGTAGAGGAGAAAGAAAGAGTGAGAAAAATTAGCAACCGAGGGATTCTGAGACTCAGCCAAGCCCCATAAATGAACAAACACAGAGACACAAGTTTTTGTGCAAGGCAAGGGCGCCTACTGTTTTAAATAAGCAGAGTCCAAATTGGGAAGCTGTGAATTATGCCGTTAACAAGAAGCACTAGGCTATTTCTCTCTCAATCTCTCACTCTCAAAATAAAATGTCAGGGAAAGCATTTCTATGGTGATAAAAGGAACTGTCATCCTTTGTTATTTGAGCAAAACCAGCCAACTCCAACACTTCATGGGGTCATGAGCAGGGTATCCTCACTGTCCCGGAGGAATATTCAATAGGCCTTTGATGACTGCAGAAAGTATGTTGGAGAAATGAGATACATAGCTTACACAATGTCAACTAGGCCTATTCCCCTTTTGTAGCAGAGTGAATATTTTCTCATGATCAAATGAATAAAACAACCTCATTTATGTGAAACAGTACCATGGGTCGGGCTCGCATTGTCTGAAATGAGTAGTACTATATGCGTCGATTCAAAGAAAAACAGATGTTGTATGTTGTATACTTTCACCTACATTGTGTGACTCATCCTTAGTGGCTATGTAGATGTCTCAATACAACTCGCTGAGAATATTTCCTCTTTGAGCCAGCTGTTCTCACGTGACAGAGGAGAGGACTGTGGATCAGGAGCCAGATAAGTACACAGTACACAGATAAGTACACAGAAGATACTCTGGTCAGATGAGACTAAAATGGGGCTTTTTGGCCATCAAAGAAAACGCTATGTCTGGCACAAACCCAAGACCTCTCATCACCCCGAGAGCACGGTGGTGGCAGCATCATGCTGTGGGGATGTTTTTCATCGACAGGGACTGGGAAACTGGTCAGAAATGAAGAAATAAAGGAATGATGGATGGTGCTAAATACAGGGAAATGCTTGATGGAAACCTGTTTCAGTCTTCCAGAGATATGAGACTGGGACGGAGGTTCACTTTCCAGCAGGACAATGACCCTAAGCATACTCAACATTCAACATGCACGCTCAAGTTTTCATTTTTTTTTTGTGTGAATTTTACCCCCTTTTCTCCCCAATTTCATGGTATCCAATTGTTTTAGAAGCTACTATCTTGTCTCATCGCTACAACTCCCGTACGGGCTCGAGAGAGACGAAAGTTGAAGGTCATTCGTCATTCGATACACAACCCAACCAAGCCACACTGCTTCTTAACACAGCGCGCAACCAACCCGGAAGCCAGACGCACCAATGTGTCGGAGGAAACACTGTGCACCTGGCAACCTTGGTTGGCGCGCACTGCGCCCGTCCCGCCACAGGAGTCGCTGGTGCACAATGAGACAAGGATATCCCTACCGGCCAAGCCCTCCCTAACCCAGACGACGCTAGGCCAATTGCGCATCGCCCCCATGGACCTCCCGGTCGCGGCCGGTTACGACAGAGCCTGGGCGCGAACCCAGAGTCTCTGGTGGCACAGCTGCGCCAGCCGGGAGGCCCTAGTTTCAGTTTTTTAAATCTTATTTTTTGTTTGTTTCACAAGAAAAAATATTTTGCAACTTCAAAGTGGTAGGCATGTTGTGTAAATCAAATGATACAAAAATCTATTTTAATTACAGGTTGTAAGGCAACAAAATAGGAAAAATGTCAAGGGGGGTGAATACTTTCGCAAGCTACTACATGTCAGTACATACACACAAAGTAGGTCACATGGGGAAAGCAATGTGCTGCTATTTTTATTGATACGGTAGACCATTCCATCCTTGTGGGTCGGCTAAGGAGTTTTGGTATCTCTGAGGGGTCTTTGTCCTGTTTTTCTTGACTACCTTCTAGTGTCCAACAAGCTTTCTCTGCCCTTAACCTTGTTCGGTAGACCTCCAAAACAAAGATAATGTGGTTGAATGTCCCCCCTTCAGAGCTTGAGGTAGTCACCTCATACAAGTACTTGGGAGTATTGCTAGGCTGTACATTGTCCTTCTCTCAGCACATATCCGAGCTGCAGGCTAAGGTTAAATCTAGACTTGGTTTCCTCTATCGTAATCACTTCTCTTTCACCCCAGCTGACAAACTAACCCTGATTCAGATGACCATCCTTCCCATGCTACATTAAGGAGACATCATTTTTTAGATTGGTAGGTAAGGGTGCTCTCGAGTGGCTAGATGTTCTTTACCATTCGGCCATCAGAGTTGTCACCAATGTTAATTATAGGACACATCACTGCACTCCTCTGTAAACTGACCATCTCTGTGTACCCGGCGCAAGACACACTGGTTTATGCTTATTTATAAAACCTTCTCAGGGCTCACTCCCCCCTATCTGAGATACCTACTGCAACACTCATCCTCCACATACAACACACATTCAGCCAGTAACATTCTGTTAAAGGTCCCCAAAGCACACACATCCCTGGGTTGCCCCTGTTTTCAGTTCACTGTAACTAGCAATTGGAACAAGCTGCAAAAAACACTCAAACTGGACAGTTTAACTCCAGCTCTACATTCCAAGACTCAATCCTGTAAACTCTTACTGACACTTGTGGCTGCTTCACGTGATGTATTGTTGTCTATACCTTTTTGCCCTTTGTGCTGTTGTCTGTGCCTAATAATGTTTGTACCATGTTTGTGCTGCTACCATGTTGTGCTGCTGCCATGTTGTGTTACTACCGGGTTGTTGTCATGTTGTGTGGCTACCATGCTCTGTTGCCATGTGTTGCTGCCATGTTGTGTTGTTGTCTTAGGTCTCTCTTTGTATAGCGTTGTGGTGTCTGTCTTGTCATGATGTGTGTTTTGTCCTACATTTTAATTTTTAATCCCATCCTCTTGGTAGGGCGTCATTATAAATAAGAATTTGTTCTTGCCTAGTTAAATAAAGGTTAAATAGAGAATAGAATCAAATATATTTCCCAGCATGTTCTATTGCATGTACATTGATTGACAAATTCATCTTTTGCAACTCAAATATAAATAATATTTTTCTAAACAAATTAAATATATTATTTGGATTTATTGCACCCGTTACTAAAATGGTTGTTCCAGTTCAGATGCCTTATGTAGTAGTCTCATATCTTAGTCTTCCCAGTCCTGGCAGTCAATCTGAATGCAGGTGAATAAAAATTCAAAATGTTGGCTATCCCCACTGGCTGGATTCCAATAGGAATTACACATCACTTTGCAAGTCAGCATAATGTGACTTGCAGGCCTAATGTGACCTGTAAACCATGCATTTCAGGCCTCTATATTATGGTAAAAACTAGGCCTTCGAAATACGTTCTTATGAAATACTGTATGTATTGCATTGCCTTAAAGAATGTAATTTTAATGATAAAATATTAGCTTAAGATATCACTTGGTGAAGGCAACAACCATGTCTCTGTCACTAAGAAATACAGTCATGGGTGGTAACTCTAAAATTCACTCGAAAGGCAAGGCAACCTGGGAAATATGGAAATAAGGAGCAGTGTGTTAATTTAACACTGAAAAGTTTGGACCCATATAGACACTGGAACAATAGTAAATGTAACACTCTCTGTGTTGATTTAACACTGGATAAATAGTGTAGTGGCGTTAATCTTGGCCTACTAAATTATTTCCAGGTCACTGAGTTCCTTCCATTTAAACTCTGTGTAAGGACACAGTATCTGTAGTGACGTCTCTAATAGGGTATTTTAATGTCCCAAATTTTGCTCTCTAAGTGCAAATTATCACCGGGCGTATAATCGCGCCATCAAAATGTCTCAAATGCCATTATATAATCACTGTTATTACATTCCCTCGAGGATCCATTGTCTGTATAGCTAGATTTGGTGCTCTTTTTCTGTACATCATCATCCCTCTTGAAGATGATCACTGAGAGAACAGAAGTACTTTGGTCATCAGAAGGAGCAGAGAGCCATCAGAGGCCATACACATACACACACACATCACAGCCCAGTTCCCCAGTCACCCTGGCTGGCACTCAGGTATTCATAGACGATTCCAGCTTTGGAAGCATTGGAACATGTATAATAACACTGTTTAATTATGTTGTTGCTGTCTGTTCTGGCTGCTAGTATTGTATATGATCCAAAGGAGGATGTTCATGTTCGCATCTCAATTTGCACCCTATTCCTTATGCAGTGCACTCCTTTTGACCAGGGCCCATAGGGAAAACTATAGGGAATACAGTACCATTTGGGATGCAGAGTAGGCCTATGTTACCCTGAATAAAGGGGTGAATTTAATAAATTTAAAAAAGACATTCAAGTCTACCCATGTAAAACGATTGCGTTTTGAACTAGGACATTCAGCTAGAAACAACCTTCTTGATTTTCTCGAACATGATAATGAATGTGTTTGGAGGCTTATTTTGGGAGAGGCCCTCTGTAGCAGACTGTAATTACAGCACCAGAGACAAGCGGGTCTATCCTGCTGGATACAAAGCTATACAAAAGTATTTCTTCTGAAATCTCCAAGTGCAATAGAGCAGTAGAGAAAAAATTCTACCTGATGAATTTATCATGCATGGACGGATTGTATTTCTCATGGACCTCAGGATCCTTTAGAATAAAAGGGAATTAGTGAGAACCTGTTTGAACAATGTAGTGTGTTCCAGGGTGAAGTTTAGGTACAGAGCTAGGATCAGCTTCCCCAGCCCCAACCCTAGCCTTAACCATCAGTGGGGAAAATGGTAAACTGACCCAAGGTCAGCGACTAGGTACAACTTCACCATACACCAATATTTCTGTAGCTGTAAAACGGCCTGTTTCTGTTTCAACCATGTCTCACCGCCTGCTGTTCAGTAGGTTCGTATTGTAAATCTCTCCCATCAGGAAGTGTCCTCGGTGGGCATGGGTAGCTCAGTGGGCGACATGCTGAGTTCAAAGCCACTTCACCATCCAGCTAGACCCAATAAAGAGGAAGTCATCACATCTAGCCAGATCAAAGGGATAGCAGAGAGTAGCAGAGAGAGAAGGTCAGGTCGGGCTGAGTCTGCATGCCCAATGGCACTCTTCTGCCTCTATAGTGCGCTAATTTTGACCAGGCTCTGGTCAAAAGTAGTGCACTCTGTAAGGAATATGGTTCAATTTGGGATGCACACTATCACAGACGGCTGCGCGAGGTAGCATCAGGAGAGGCTCCCTACTAAGTGGTGTATTACCAGAACAGAAGCACTACAGAAAGGGCGAGAATTGCATCCCAAATGACACCCTATTCCCTTCATAGTGCATCTAATATGGGCCATGGTCAAAGGAGTGTACTATATAGGGAACAGCTATCCATTTTGGACGCATCCTGGGTCTGGGTTTCTTACAGAACAGATAAGCCTAAGACAGAACCCTGTCTTCGCACCATAGGACACAACCCAAAAACTAATAACAAAACTTCAGGAAGGAGTCTGTAAAATCTGAAGGTCGTGACCTGAGCATATTTGAGAGCAAAGTTAGAGTATTGGAATAGGGAGACATAGAGTTTTCAAACACAAACTTTTAGGAAGAGAGTAGGCTTTACAAGAAGGGCTTTGGTCACACTTTCAGAATGACAAAATGACGAATACCAGATTTTTGAATTAACTATGTAGGCCTAATTCTGCATGGACGATGCTTATGTGATCAACCTTCTCCCTGCCAATACTCAGAATAAATGTGCTGTGATTTAGCTATTACAGGGGAATGCCATCAGTCATGGGTTGCAGCTTAAGTTACTGATTCACAACAAGGTTGATCTTTTCTACCATACCCCTGTTTATTCATTCCTAGTCATTTCTACCCGTATCAACAGACTTTGCATTTGGTGATTGGAAAAACCAGTGAGAAAAATGTGAGGGAATGAAAAACATATGTAAGCCACACCTCGTGCCCTGTCTCCTGGCTGGAGTTAACGCAGCGGGTGAGTGTGCCTTGTGCCAAGGTGCGGCCTGGCCCGCTGTACCTGACCCACTGCCAGTGTAGTGCGGGCACCGTGCCAACCGCTCACTCTCCCTTCCCTCTCTCTCTCTCTCGCTCTGTCTCTCTCTGGCTCTCATTCCAACCATCTATTCATGCACTACTTTCCATTTAAAACAGGCTTAGAATTTAAAATGCTTAAGTTCTGATGTGAGAAGAGAGAGGGGGAAGGGGGAATTGATGTAGTGGAAAATAGTATTCCGACTCAGCTCTTGTCTGTTAGAATAACTAAGCATAACTCTGAGATCTGGGTCTTTCAGATCACTGAAGTATGTAAGAGAGTAAGGCTCATAGAAATATAATCATTTTTCTAATAGGATTGTATTTTTATGGCAAGGCAGTATGTGGGTCCAGTCCATAGCATCATTGAATGGTTTGTAGGCCAAACTTCTAACCAAGAGATAGGCCTATAAACCATTCAAAGATGCTGTGGAGCCACACACTGCCTTATCGTAGAAATAGAATTCCTACTATAAAAAACGATCATATTTAGAATTTAGGGTATTCATTAATTAGATGTAATGACTCAGGTCATTAATGCATAGTGGCTCATACCCCAAAAGCAGAACAGCACTTCTCTTCTATGCGATCATCACTGGTGCTGTCCAGTAGACGCGAGTCGTGGCGCTGTCCAGTAGCAAAGGGATGCTGAACTTCGAGTTAGGGCAGGTTTAGACACAGTCGCTATGGGATTCCTTTCCAATAAATGATGTTTACTATCAATCAACTAACGTCCTCTGACATTCTTAATATGTTTCTGCACTATAGGACATAAACTATGTTCAGCACAGATTTTAAAAATTATGTTGTGTTTGTGTGTGTGTGATTTTGTTTATTTCCAGGAAATGCGCTGACAGATATAGCCAGTACTCTCGCCAAAAAATCAACACACACACACACGCACGCCACCTGTGAGCATCCCCGTATGAGAGTTTAGGGAGGGCTGCTTGCTGTATGTCCTGCACATACGTCCTGCACATACGCCACCTGTGAGCATCCCCGTATGAGAGTTTAGGGGGGCTGCTTGCTGTATGTCCTGCACATACAGCAATACTCACATTATTAGATGTTTATGGATACAGATGTCAGACGTATTTGTATTATTATTTTATTCCAGTGATATAATTTACATTCTAGTCTCAAAATTATTTTGAGGGAATTTACGACGCATCCTGCGGTCACTCTCTCCTTCTCTCACTCTCTCTCGTTATTTCTCTCTCCCTTCTCCGTTTTATTCTACCCGTATAGAATAACCGTGCGCATGATGGTGATCTTGATCATCTGCTAGTTTGGGTTTAAGAACAGTCGATAGTGAGTCGAGATCTCCAATGACTTTCTTTCTAGGGTAGATCCCATATACTATTCTTTATCAGATTTAAATGGACATTGTTGATGAACTACATATTTTCAGTGTGTCTTTACCTGGGAGCCTAAACGATTCACACATCCTCTACCACAGTTGAATTAGAGGAGCTTTACGACGTTGCGGTACACATGATTGCATCTTTCACCCCTTTAAAGCATATTGGAGATCATACTGCGATTTCAGGATTTTCTCCTGAACTAGCCTATTACTTCTACCAATATCACAAAGAAGTAGGTTATTTTTGGAATAAGGAACATTAAACATTTAATTGCAACACATGCGAATTCCCAAACGTGTCAAGACAGCTTTTTTCATCAACTATGAACCTCAAGAAGATGCAGCTTTTTTTACACACCGGCTGCATAGCCATATGACAGCTTTTGCAATGAGAGGTTCGTTCTCAACATGTTTTTTCCACGGATTACATGTGGAGAGAGGCGCTTCGTGAGAGGAAGACCTTGCTGGTGAAATTACTTTAGATTTTTGTGAGAGGATTTCGCTTTGTTCAATGGCTCCGGCTTTAAGGTTGACTAAGCGTAAGGATGCCAGCCCCTGGCCAAGGATGTCTTCAACTTTCTGGACTGTAATACTGTTGACCAGTCTCCTAATCATCTACTGCGGTAATTCCTCTTTCTCTGACTCGTTTTCCCTGATCATATTGGTTCATATTTATAAAGTGCTACGGCGGTAGACCATAGGGTGACCGTGGTGTCACTGTCTGCTGCTTTGACATGAAAATTATGCGACAGCATTATCGGAAATCACTTCAAGGGTTATTGGTTTTGTCATTGCAGTCGAGCTAATATCGTTTCAAAAGTAAGCTATGGGATAACAGTTCTCATGCCAGAACGCGCCCTCGCACGTATGCACAATTACACACACACACACACACACACACACACACACACACACACACACACACACACACACACACACACACACACACACACACACACACACACACACACACACACACACACACACACACACACACACACACACACACACACGCGCGAGCACACACATTCACACGTACACGCACACACACACACGAACACAACAAATAATTAGAGCAGCACACTCACTCTGTTGAATGCGTGGAATTGTAAAGTTGGCTGCTTACTTCATCATCGTGACCATCATTATGTGGAAAGGACAGTCATGCATCAGCCACTGTTTGTGCAATTGGATCATTACTGTATTTCACCTGGTTGCAGTTGGATTGCACTGGACTGTGACAAACTCATTAGGGAGAAGCTTAATCATCATCAAATTTAAATGACGAAAATAACAGTCTGATCATGAATTTAAAAAAAATCTAATTTCGTATTTATTTGATCTAATCTTTATTTAGCCCACCCAGGTTAGTCTCATGGCTGGCCCTAACCCATCTGTGTATTCTGACCATGAAAATATAGCATGCCATTCCAAGTATTATTCACCTCCAGGGAACCAATCACCCAGTCTGAGTCACTCGAGAGAAATCTCCAGCTGGCACTATTGCGTTATGTGTGAAAACGTATGGGAAAGGAAGCGTTCGTTGTGCATTTACTACGATAAGCCTATTACAAGCTAAGTTATTTTGTTAGCACTTAAGCTAATGACTAATATAATCATTCCGTTGTCTAGGGGCACATTTACCACAAAAATAGATCCCTCTTTTTCGCTAGAATTTCATTTGACATTTTTGTCATTTAGCATACGCTCTTATCCAGAGCGAGTTACAGTAGTGAGTGCATACATTTTCGTACTGGGCCACCTTGGGAATTGACCCACAACCCTGGCATGTAAGAGCCATGCTCTACCAACTGAGCCACATGGGACTAATTTCCTCTCCTCTGCCAGGGTCTTAGATTCATTATAGGCTGCAGCGAAAGTCGAGGAGGGAATTGAATCTGCATTTCTTTACTTCTCTTTGGTCTTGAGAATGAACGGCCTGTGTCTTTCGATCACATAGAGACTGTGGCTGTTTAATCAGTGTTTCTCTGGATGTTTCATAGGGGGGTGTAAGTGTGTGTGCAAGTGTGTGTGTAGCAACTCTTCCTCAGTGGAAACATAATGTAGCAGGCTTAAAAGAAAAGCCTGAAACTAAATCCCCCACATTCTGGTTTTGAAGATAATTTTAAAAAAGTGTAAAGGGAGGTTCTCTTCTGCAATGTTGGCTGTTTGCTCTGGTCAGCAGTCTACAGAGCTGTTTGCTCTGGTCAGCAGTCTACAGAGCCATACTGATCTTCCCTACTGTTAAACATCCGTTTGTTTCTAACTTGATTTTACACTTGTTTCCTGTGTCCCTTTCCTTGACGATTTCTTCTTTGCCTCACTTTCTCCTCCCTGTCTCTTCCCTTTTGTCCTGACCTACACGTTTTTGTCAATTTCTTCCTTCCTGACTCGTCTTTTCCCCCATGTCTTTTCCCCCAAGGAGTCACCTTCCGCTGTCCCTTTCCTTGTCCTGGCTTGTTGTCCCTCTTGCCTGTCCTTGCACATTTCCTGTCCAGTCCTGTCTCTCTTGCCCCAGGCTGTCTCTCCTTTCTACCTTCGCCTGTCTCTCCTGCACTCTTCCCCCTATCCAAAATGGCTTCTGAAGCAGTGCCCTGACCTACTTGTGGTCTCTGACATGAATCTCAGAACCTGACTGGACTGGCTGACCAACGTATCGCATGCTTCTCTTCTGTGAGTCACAGAGCAGAGACATAGCCAGAGCTGATCCATGTTTGTTATGCTGAGACATAACTCTCCTCTTGGGCATGAGATGAAAGTATAGCCTGTGTGTGATTACAGCAGCTGGATGAGAGGGTTTGGACTAGGGCTGGGCGGTGTACTGTATTTTACCAGTATTGATGCACAGAGCGGTTTGGGTTTTAACTTTACGTTCTATAACGGTATTTCAGTGATTGGTTTGTTAAATGTGATACGTCACTCCAGCGTGTGTAATGTCATTTATTAAAAATAGTTTACTCCGTTTGCTACTCAAGTCATCTCTCTCCCTTTCCTCCTGCATGTGGCTTCCCCATGCACTTCCCACACCAAGCCCTGACCCGTTACTCAAGTTGTTGCTCAACCAGACAACCACGGAGTCACGAGCACTTGCCATGCCGTTCACTCTGTATTCATGGTCAGATGCAACAAGGTTTTAACAACGATGCTGATTTCCACTTTGGTTCTTAATATAAATCCACAAGCGTTCTATAATCACACTATTCGTTTGTGTATCGTACTGTCTGTAAACAGCTATCTTATCTTTTCTTAGCAAGTTGTGGTTAAAATAAATTGTGTTATCCGCTAATGCTAATCGCAAGTAAGCTGGCTAGCTAGTTTAATGTACAAATAGTCAAAGCAAACTTAGCTAGCTCATACAGCCTGATACCAGTGCTGGTGTAGGCAAAGCTCATCATGTTACTTGTGCAATGGTATCTTATAAATCAGAGAGGTTTGGACAAAGCATAAATATGTTAGTTTGCACTTACTTCTTACATGAAGTAAGAGAAAACATGTAATCTAACATATAATTAGGGTCCCTTTGGAAACACTGACCAACACTTTGGTTCCTACCCTTTCACAATAATTCTTCCCTGGCCTTTTCATTCATTGTCATGTCAAATAACAAGGTATTCAAAGTGCTTCCCACTACACTGTGTATACAAAACATTAGGGACACCTGCTTTTTACATGACATATAATGACCAGGAGAATCCAGGTGAAAGCAATGATCCCTTATCGATGTAACCTATTAAATCCACTTCTATCAATGTAGATGAAAGTGAGGAGACAGGTTAAATAAGGATGTTTAAGCCAGAAGACAATTGAGACATGGATTGTGTATGTGTGCCATTCAGACGGTGAATGGGCAAGACAAAATATTTACGTGCCTTTGAATGGGGTATGGTAGTAGGTGCCAGGCGCACCGGTTTGAGTGTGTCAAGAACTGCAACGCTGCTGGGTTTTTAACGCTCAACAGTTTGGTGCACCACCCAAAGGACATCTTGTCAGCTTGACACAACTGTGGGAAGCATTGGGGTTAACATGTGCCAGCCTGTGGAACACTTTCGACACCTTGTAGAGTCCAAGCCCTGATGAATTGAGGCTGTGGAAATGATAACAAATGAGTGCAGGAAATGCCAAAAAGAATGTAAATGCTGATTTTCTGTGGATTGAACAGTATAAAACAATCCGAATGGAGGAAACCCCATTGAAATCACTTTTATTCTGTGATGCCACCCTAGGGTCATGAACTACTCATGAAGCATATCTAGAACGTTTGTTATTAAAAAACATAAAATACCGTCACACTGTCAAAAATTTTACAAATATAATGATATGATGTTTTAGCCATATCGCCCAGTCCACAGACATTATAAGCCCGCAGATAATCTACGTCAGGCAATGGCAGAGTTAAAATAAGGACAATCTAGCCCTATATAGCTTTGGAAAATAACCGGCAAAATGTTTTAAGGAGGTACTTGTTTTTTTAAATCCTGTTAATGAAGGCATATCTATCATCCGTAACTCCTTGTATAATCCCAATTGTATAATGTGTGGATATCTGTATAGAAACCACCTGAGGCAAACATTTGTCCAAACTGGCACCTATAACTCGGCTGTGGTAGACAGTGGTAGGCTACATGGAAGTGTCTCTTGCACGCCGTCTACCACAGCAGAGTTATAGGTGCTGGTTTGGAGAAAAGTTTCTATACAGATATCCACACATTATACATACCGTATGGAAGGACAAGGACTTATAGATATATATATATAGATATGCTTTCAGAGGATTCTTGGAAACAAATGCCCTCTAAAATATTTAGCCAATTATTTTCCAGGCTCCTCATTGTAGCCATCTAGCACGCCCATGCACGGTGTCCTACATAAGGCTAAAGAGGATCTAGTCTATGTTTTAATTAGCATATATTGCAGAGCAATGTCATCTGACTTTGTGTACTATTGACCATAAATACATGTTCCGAGTGACACCTATTTGCTCAAGAGTGTGACCGTAAGCGGCTGAGAGGAGAGAAATGGGAGGTCTGTGATTATGGCTGTGACTCATATGGTAACTGTCTCTCAAAATTAGCATCTCACTGTGAGATATGCACAGACACAGCTGAAAGGGAGACAGGGAGAGGGAGAGGGAGAGGGAGAGGGAGAGGGAGAGGGAGAGGGAGAGGGAGAGGGAGAGGGAGAGGGAGAGGGAGAGGGAGAGGGAGAGGGAGAGGGAGAGGGAGAGGGAGAGGGAGAGACACAAGGCTGCACACTAGAATGACACTTCAGCCTACTTCACCAACAGCATGTCAAAGACTGGTGTTAGTTTATTCCCATGGATATCCTGATTTAGTTTAAAATATGTCCATAGCCTCTGATGATATTTATTGTTATTAAGTGAATTACACACAAATATGTTTAGTTATAGAGACAGTTTTATTCAGTGCACTGTAGCTCCCTCCTCTGGATGTGACTTGAGATGCGTTTGTTTTCCAGTGATATTATTATTACTCATTCATTGGCTCCGCTTGTTAGCTTTGAAGTGCTAACGATGAGGCCACAGAGATAAAAGAAAATGCCAATAACGCTAGCACAGTGCTAGTTAGAACCATAGGAATGTGTCTGACTGGGGTCCTCTGTTGGGTTACTACATGAATATCAGTCAGATGGCTGTGAACGTGCAAATTAGAACAAACGCTGGGCCATTAACATGCTGCACTGGGAGGTTAGGTCGGGATGTTGATGCTGCTGGATCATTATCACTGCATGTATTTGAATGGGAAAAGTGTGTTGGTGTGTGTGTGTGTGTTTGAGTGTGTGTACTGTTTTCAGTGTTTTGTGTGGGAGTCTGACTATAAGTAGGAGCTCAGGAGCATCTTGTTTCTCAGGGTGCTTAGAGAGAGCAGAGAGGGAGAAGTTGGGTGAAGGGAAGGGAAGACTGTACACTTTGTCCCTTCTCCCCTGCTGTACCTCCCACCCTCAGTGTCAAATCCAGCAGTAGCAAATGAATCATGCCTGGTCCTGATGTAACACCTGCTGCCAGCGATAGAACGAGAGCACCACCAACCCCTATAACACACCACTGTGAGTCACTACCGACCCACACATCTTCAGTAGTTATTACAACCCACCACACATCCCCATTCATTTTAGACACTCACTGACTCACACTCACATCCCCAGCATACACATCACTCACCCACATCCTCAGCATACACATCACTTACCCCACACATCACTCACCCACATCCTCGGCATACACATCACTTACCCCAATCCTTCAGCATACACATCACTCACCCACATCCTCAGCATACACATCACTCACCCCAATCCTCAGCATACACATCACTCACCCACATCCTCAGCATACACATCGCTCACCCACATCCTCAGCATACACATCACTCACCCCAATCCTCAGCATACACATCACTCACCCCAATCTTCAGCTTACACATCACTCACCCACATCCTCAGCATACACATCACTCACCCACATCCTCAGCATACACATCACTCACCCCAATCCTCAGCATACACATCATTCATCCCAATCCTCAGCATACACATCACTCACCCACATCCTCAGCATACACATCACTCACCCCAATCCTCAGCATACACGTCACTCAGCACACTGCATACCCGGCTCACTCCAACACCAGCACACACACCCACAGATATCCCACTGTCTTAGATTAAGCATCGTCTAATGCTCTCTGTTCTGTTCGTTTATGTACATGTCTTAGTCTACTCTACCTGAATCAATAACACTGTACTGGCCCTCCGATGCTGCATGGGGAACACAGCCTTCTGTAGCCTCAGTACTGTAGACTCAGCCCTCAGGGCGTTCATGGAGAAAACCCAATAGGATATCATCTGTTAACCCAAGCCCCTGATACCTAGCCTGAGGAACTTCACTGAGATGTCAATGTGTTTGAAATGTCTGCAGCAAGATGAAAAGGAACTGTCCTCAAAACCCAAACAGTACTAGTAGGTAAACAAGCTTGAATTTGAATGTCTTAAACCACTTCTGGCATTGCCCGAAGGGCCTTTTTCTGGGTAAAGAAATTGAGCCACTGTCCACATGTACATCTATAACTATCAAACTTGTTGAAGTTTTCACCAAGAGAAAGGAAAAAGATAGAAAGACCACAATGGAACACTGTGTCAAAAATAGAGCTACTTAAAAAAAATGTATGACCATGGGTATCATATACAGTGGGGCAAAAAAGTATTTAGTCAGCCACCAATTGTGCAAGTTCTCCACTTAAAAAGATGAGAGAGGCCTGTAATTTTCATCATAGGTACACTTCAACTATGACAGACAAAATGAGGGAAAAGAATCCAGAAAATCACATTGTAGGATTTTTAATGAATGTATCTGCAAATTATGGTGGAAAATAAGTATTTGGTCAAAAACAAAAGTTTATCTCAATACTTTGTTATATACCCTTTGTTGGCTATGACAGAGGTCAAACTTTTTCTGTAAGTCTTCATGAGGTTTTCACACACTGTTGCTGGTATTTTGGCCCATTCCTCCATGCAGACCTCCTCTAGAGTAGTGATGTTTTGGGGCTGTTGCTGGGCAACACGGACTTTCAACTCCCTCCAAAGATTTGCTATGGGGTTGAGATCTGGAGACTGGCTAGGCCACTCCAGGACCTTGAAATGCTTCTTACTAAGCCACTCCTTCGTTGCCCGGGCAGTGTGTTTGGGATCATTGTCATGCTGAAAGACCCAGCCACGTTTCATCTTCAATGCCCTTGCTGATGGAAGAAGGTTTTCACTCAAAATCTCACCATACATGGCCCCATTCATTCATTCTTTCCTTTACACAGATCAGTCGTCCTGGTCCCTTTGCAGAAATACAGCCCCAAAGCATAATGTTTCCACCCCCATGCTTCAAAGTAGGTATGGTGTTCTTTGGATGCAACTCAGCATTCTTTGTCCTCCAAACACGACGAGTTGAGTTTTTACCAAAACGTTCTATTTTGGTTTCATCTGACCATATGACATTCTCCCAATCTTCTTCTGGATCATCCAAATGCTCTCTAGCAAACTTCAGACGGGCCTGGACATGTACTGGCTTAAGCAGGGAGCAATTGAGTCCCTGGCGGCGTAGTGTGTTACTGATGGTAGGCTTTGTTACTTTGGTCTCAGCTCTCTGCAGGCCATTCACTAGGTCCCCCCGTGTGGTTCTGGGATTTTTGCTCACTGTTCTTGTGATCATTTTGACCCCACGGGGTGAGATCTTGCGTGGAGCCCCAGATCGAGGGAGATTATCAGTGGTCTTGTATGTCTTCCATTTCCTAATAATTGCTCCCACAGTTGATTTCTTCAAACCAAGCTGCTTACCTATTGCAGATTTATTCTTCCCAGCCTGGTGCAGGTCTACAATTTTGTGTCTGGTGTCCTTTGACAGCTCTTTGGTCTTGGCCATAGTAGAGTTTGGAGTGTGACTGTTTGAGATTGTGGACAGGTGTCTTTAATACTGATAACAAGTTCAAACAGGTGCCATGAATACAGGTAACGAGTGGAGGACAAAGGAGCTTCTTAAAGAATAAGTTACATGTCTGTGAGAGCCAGAAATCTTGCTTGTTTGTAGGTGACCAAATACTTATTTTCCATCATAATTTGCAAATAAATTCATTAAAAATCCTACAATGTGATTTTCTGGATTTTTTTTCTCATTTTGTCTGTCATAGTTGAAGTGTACCTATGATGCAAATTACAGGCCTCTCATCTTTTTAAGTGGGAGAACTTGCACAATTGGTGGCTGACTAAATACTTTTTTGCCCCACTGTAAATCCGGTCTTCTAGAGAAGTAATGATCCAGTTACGTTGGTCCAAGATAAAAGTCAAATCAAAAATCATTCAGAGACAATCTGCTATTCCAATACCTCACACCTGCTAACACCTAGGAAAAATAAGTCGCACTTTTCAATTACAAGCCCAGTGTCCCATCTTCCACATATCACCATCTTATTTATTGGCTCCATCTGTTCCAAACAATTCATTTTGGGAACACCCAGGAGAATAGCTTAATGAAATAAACCACCAGGACAATCCATCTCTGTCACCACGGTTGTTAATGTTTACAGAGACAAACACAAACCACAAACAAACAACAAACAATCAAACATAACAAATGGGCGGGGTTGAGGGTAGCTGAAGGATTAAAAAAAAGACAACTAGTGTCAAATGTACCTTGTCTGAAAAATGTATGTAGTATGTATAAGCTGGAAGTACACTACTGATAAGGATCAGAAATACAATGTAGACATTGTTAATGGTGACTATTGTAGCTGCAAACTGCAGATTTTTTATGGAATATCTACATAGGTGTACAGAGTCCCATTATCAGAAACCATCACTTCTGTGTTCAAATGGCACGTTGTGTTAGCTAATACAAGTTTATAATTTTAAAAGGATAATTGATCACTAGAAAACCCTTTTGCAATTATGTTAGCACAGCTGAAAACTGTTGTCCTGATTAAAGAAGCAGTAAAACGGACCTTCTTTAGACTAGTTGAGTATCTGGAGCATCAGCATTTGTGGGTTCAATTACAGGCTCAAAATGACCATAAACAAATAACTTTCTTCTGAAACTCGTTGTCAGTCTAGGCCGGCATCCCGGAGTCGCCTCTTCACTGTTGACGTTGAGACTGGTGTTTTGCGGGTACTATTTAATGAAGCTGCCAGTTGAGGACTTGTGAGGCGTCTGTTTCTCAATCTAGACACTCTAATGTAATTCTTGCTCAGCTGTGCACCGGGGCCTCCAACTCCTCTTTCTATTCTGGTTAGAGCCAGTTTGCGCTGTTCAGATACTCAACTAGCCTGCTTCTTTAATCAGCACAACAGTTTTCAGCTGTGCTAAAATAATTGCAAAAGGGTTTTCTAATGATAAATGATCCTTTTAAAATGATAAATTTGGATCAGCTAACACAACGTGTCATTGGAACACAGGAGTGATGGTTGCTGTTAATGGGCCTCTGTACGCCTATGTAGATATTCCATTACAAATGTTGTAGTCATTTACAACATTAACAATGTCTACACTGTCCTTCTGATCAATTTGATGTTATTTCAATGGACAAAAAATGAGCTTTTCTTTCAAAAACAAGGACATTTCTAAGTGACCCCAAACTTTTTAATGGTAGTGTATAAGCATAAGTATTGTTGTCCATACATTTAATCCAAATACAGGAGGGGTGGTAGGTTTAGGGGAAAATAATCAAATAAAAATATATATAAGAAAAATATACATATGGGTGATTGGAAATTAGACAGACAATTGCATCGTGTTTTTTGAGAAAATCAAATCTGTCACACTATAAACTACCAGCTTGTCGTGTTAAAGAGGTGGATATTGTGGATGTTTGTAGCTCTATTTTCACAACTCATTCAGCAGTGAAATGGCAACTTCTCTACTGCCTGCAAAGGGTCACCACAAGAGAGGTTTGTTGACTAGAAGACATCTTAACAGGTTCTTCGGGGTCTATAAAGGGGTTCTAGTTGTGATAGCAGTTAATATTAAGTTGGTTTCACAGGGTAAAGTGCTGGTTTCTTGTGTTGTGGTCTACCCTAACTAACATGTCAGCTTGGGTTATGTATGACTAAAATGTTTAAATGTCACAATTTTTTACATATTCTACTGAGACCATGTTTTCTCTCTAAAAGCCTCTCTCTCTCATTGTGAAAGCTGATGTAATTGACACCCAAACAGAAAAATAGACCATAATATCAAACACATGTAGGCTAGTTGAATTACTTTCTCATAAATGTCATTGATAATTAATCAAATAAAATCACATTTGCTTCGTAAGTAAGCATTTCACTGTTAGTCTACACATGTTCTTTACGAAGCATGTGGTGAATAAAGTAAACGAACTAGCCTACATGTGTTTGCATTCAGCTCTGGCATCAGTGAGTCTCTCATCAATTATAGAGATGATTTCTGGTTAAATGCCGCATGTCACTCATATCATGAGTTGATATGAATGTATTATATAATTGACAGGCATAATGCATGGGTATTGACATTTCACACTGATGAGTTTATTGCATTTACTGTACCTTAGAAGTTGATAGGTATATTGAGTGATTATAATGATTTACAAAATACACACAAACAAATACACCTGGGGTCCTGTCTGGACACTCGGAGAAAAAGAGAAAGTCAGTTTGAGTTGATAAGGGAGAGTAGAGCCCTTCAAAGAGGATGGTTAGAGCTACTTATCTGTATTGTTGAAAAAGCAATTGCTTGGAAGAAAATTCCACAATGGCGTTTTGAATTCCTGGAGGGCCCTTGCCCCGTCACAGGCAGGCAGCTCACAGACCCATGACAACAAACGCCTGGAGCAGAGAGGAGATGCCAGCAAAGTGGCGAGAGAGCGAGAGAGTTAGAGTTAGAGTTAGAGTTAGAGAGAGAGAGAGAGAGAGAGAGAGAGAGAGAGAGAGAGAGAGAGAGAGAGAGAGAGAGAGAGAGAGAGAGAGAGAGAGAGAGAGAGAGAGAGAGAGAGAGAGAGAGAGAGAGAGAGAGAGAGAGAGAGAGAGAGAGTTAGAGTTAGAGAGAGAGTTAGAGTTAGAGAGGTGGGGAGAGTGAGTTTACAGCAGAGAAGAAAAAAAAACCCACATTAGACAATGAGACAAAAGCAGAAGGATGAAAATGCTCAGTCCGCCGACCCACGGATCCACAGTCTGCCTTGGGAATATAGTGTGAGGTAATACAATGAAGATGTCAGCTGGAGACGGAGACTAGCGGTGTGGAGACTTCAAGGAGTAGAAACAAATATTACATTAGACGAGGCAGGCCCATTAATCTCTTGGCCTGAGAGGTAGTTCAGCTGCAGATTAAGGAACCGTGTCTGGTTGGTGAATGTTGCCGGGGCACCTAATGGAGTTGAAGTCAACTCTATTCAATCAATTGCCGCTGTCCCGCCATGGAGCCCCACACACGCTTAACAAGACAACAGAGCTATATATACTATGACGTTTTAGTAAATGCTAAGTTATGACTGTCAGGGCTAATGTTAGGATCCTTGATCTGAAGGTATTATAACAGGTTGTGGATTATTATAACAACCTGGATCCCTGTCTCAATGGATTCTTTTACAAAATAGTAAAAAAAAAGATTTGCATCAATCATAGGCCATTTCTGGACTGGAATCATTGTACTATATTGTATTTCTTTCTATTTAGTAATTGATGTGACTGATTTGCAAATCTCAGCATGCTGCCATTTGTGTTGTGTCTTACTGTTTGTTCTGAAAATGTCATTTCAGAATGCAGAGTCGAGTATTGTAAGAAATGGCATTCCACACACATTCTGGATAACTTGATGTAGTACTATGTGATGTTATTATGTGGAATAAAGGAAAAGAAAGGGGGGATACCTAGTCAGTAGTCCAACTGAAATGTGTCTTCCACATTTAACCCAACCCCTCTGAATCAGAGAGGTGCAGGGGGCTGCCTTGATCGACATCAAAGGCACAAAGGAAAAACAGTGGGTTAACTGCCGTACTCAGGGGCAGAACAATATCATTTTACCTTGTTAGCTCAGGGATTGGATCCAGCAACCTTCCTGTTACTGGGCCAACGCTCTAACCACTAGGCTACCTGCCACCCCAGAACGCAAGTAGAAAGAGTGAAGAGATAAGACACTGTAAGAGAGAAGCAGGAAATGAAGCCTGAAGGTATCCTTTCAGCTGTAGCAATGTAATTCCAGCTGATACTTTTCTACATGTGAAACATGGCTTGGTTAAGCCTGCCTGGCAGCTTCTGGATGGGGGAATCTCTCTCTCCTCTCTCTCTCTCTCTCTCTCTCTCTCTCTCTCTCTCTCTCTCTCTCTCTCTCTCTCTCTCTCTCTCTCTCTCTCTCTCTCTCTCTCTCTCTCTCTCACTCTCTCTCACTCTCTCACCCCCACTCTCTCACCCCCTCTCCCTCCACTCTCATAACTATCTCTCCCTAACCCTTGGAGCATATGATAAAATGTTTAATTGTTACAGTGACACTGGCATGGCATGTGAGTTATATACAGTAAGTGGGGTACCTCAGGGTTAGAATATGGAATACCCATTACAGTGGAACAACAGAGATCTTGTAATCGTGGCTGTGTCCCGAATGGTAACCCTATTCTCTATATAGCACACTACTTTGACCAGAACATTATGGGCCCTGGTCAGAAGTAGTGCACTAAATAGGGAATAGGGTGCCATTTCCTTGATGTTAATGAGAAGCCTATGCTATAGAGTGTCAGCATTGCCTATGTGTGTGTGTTTCTGTATGTGTGTGTGTGTGTGTGTGTGTGTGTGTGTGTGTGTGTGTGTGTGTGTGTGTGTGTGTGTGTGTGTGTGTGTGTGTGTGTGTGTGTGTGTGTGTGTGTGTGTGTGTGTGTGTGTGTGTGTGTGTGTGTGTGTGTGTGTGTGTGTGTGTGTGTGTGTGTGTGTGTGTGTGTGTGTGTGTGTTTGTGTGTCAGCTGCCTGAGACATGCAGGCACGTTTCAGTTGAAATCCAGTGTGCTTTTCAGAGTATTGTGTACCCCTTTTATGCAATAACATGTGACTTAGTTATGTTTCCAGAGATGTAGGAACTCTGTCACATAAAAGGGGACATTGCAGTATATTATTGTTTATTTTTTCCTGTAATGCTTTATAGGATAGTGTTTGGTTGGAAAATCAGTTATTCCTACCATACAGAAATCATATTTAACATAGAAAAACATGTAATCTATTTAATAAACCAAAATATGGTTACGGGGTATTGTATTTTGGTGAAATTCATTAATATGATATTCTGCCAGATTTATCAGCCCCTCAAGTGAATCTCAGTAATGGGTGTTAGCTAACACCATTTCACTATCCAGTGACAAACCGATCCCACAGATTCACACAAATGTAATTTCTTAATTTGTCAATGTCTAGAGACAGACAGCATTTAGTCCCTGCACAGATCTTCCAGTGTGGAGAAACTCTTTATTTCACAATTACTTTCTTATCCCTCCGGGTCTCCATTATTATTTAATCACACCCATAATCATTCAATAACATTCTTTAATCATGACATATTTTTTCCTTTTAGTTTGTGGAGGATATTCCGACGGACATTACAAATCAAAGACAACAGAATAACCCCAGTTTCTAGAACTCCCTAAGAAACATTTGTATTATTCATACGAATGACATCATTTAAAGGCATGACAGAGTGAGAGAGAGGGAGGGGGAAAGCAACAAATAATGAGTCCTAGCTGCTCCCTGTACTGTATTAGAGAGATAAAGAAACCAGGGAAATGTATATAATCTCTGGATTTCACATCACACTGTATCATATCTTTGGTTGCTTTCCATGCATCCCAAACGGGACCCTTTTCAGTGCATACCATTTATAGTGCACTATTTTTGACCTGAGCCCTATGGTTCAAAAGTAGTGTACTATACAGGGGTATAAGGTACCATTTGGGACACAACTTAGCAATTTCCATAACGAGGTCACATAGAATCACTCCACCAGGCTCTACGGAAGAGACAAAAATAATATAATCCACTGCAAATGTCACAAATGAAAAAGGTTTGACGTTGCATTGCAACCTTTACACGGTGATATTGGATATTCAGTGGATTCCATAGTCTCATTTCAAAAGCCACACCTTGACCTCTGATGGGAGGTGAGACGGTAGACAGGGCCACACATGGTGAAGCCAGTTGTGAAGTGTGGGGTGTTATGGCTAGAAAGAATTAATGAGATATGGTTCTATTTCTGCAGGGATATACACATAGATGAATACTATGGATAGAGTGAATCAACAGACAGAGAGAAAATACTCATAGATGCACCAAGCATTCACAGATGGACGTATAGAAACCTGCGCGCGCATGCACGTATGCACACACACACATCATCATCATCATCATCATCATAGCTATCTGCGGCACTAAGGTGTGAAGATGTGATCCTGAGGGAGGGAGCCCCCATCCCTATTTTCTCAGCTTGGAGGTTTGGGGGGTCCAGCCACTACTAATCTAATGCACACATTATTCAGCCAACCAGTATCTATTTAAAGGAGAGCGCTGCTAGATTTATTGGCCAGGTTTAACTGTATGTTAAAATAACGCATTAAGTAGATGATATCACAGTGGATGGAATGATTATGCACACTTGCAGAAAGTGGAGGAGGCCTTCTTAATTAAATGCAAGGTCCTGGTTATACATCACTGGCTCGAATACACACACACACGCTTGTGTGTGCACACGCACACACAGACACACAGACAAACTGACACACACAGACACACATACACACACATAGGCCACATAACCAAACCAGTAGTTGTTTTTCTCTAAAAAAGGGAAAAAACGCTGAGCTGCACGGTTTTTGAATTTCCTCTTCATGAGTATTTGTCGTAAAAATGCTCGGAAGTTTTTGCATTGTACTGGGTTTTCAAAGGGCTCTATTTCAGTCCTAAGTGGCTCATTTTGGGAGCATGCGCCATGCGCCGTTCTGCCAAGGGACAGCACACTTAATTTGACTCTGATTGGTTGACAAATCTTCTTGTTTAGCAGAATGGCTAAATGAAGTGTGTTGCTTACCCAAAGGGCTAAATCTAGCCCAGGACATTGTGGCATGTAATTGCAGAATAAAACTGTAGTGTTTACCGACTAACTGGGGAGTCATAAGGAGGGAGTGACTATATATAGAGAGAAAGGCTATGACCGCAGTTTGTAAGGACACTAGCAACATGGCCATGCTAGTGACAACCCTTTCTACTGTTTGACTGTTTCTACTGACGTGATCATTAATGTGATGTGATGCTAGTTATCGAATAATTGACTATGTTGAATTATTACGTGATTCAATTAATCATGTAACAATGAACTCAGTAGTAACCTGGGGAACCACAGGAAAAGTTTGTTTATTGAGTTGATGTTTCCCGAATAAACCTGAATATCTCGATATCATAACAGTCAATAATCAATCATTTCCTCAAATCAGTCTCATTCTGAACGTAGGATAATCCGGTTAATCTACCCAAACCCGGGTCTCACTAATCATTCCATACAAACACAAATTGAATTGATTATTTATTTACTAACAAGCTAAACGTTGACATAAGATACACCTACACACAGTCTAGATTATTGATTTGAACTTATTACAATGGCAACAGGTCCCTAGTGGACCAACACAATATGACACGTTACACAAAATGGAGATTTAACGAGAAAGAGAGAGCAAGAGAGCAAAGCAATACTTAGATACACTTGTAAACTATGCTTAGTTTAGCCCTAATACCTTGCCCCTAACTGCCACTGTTATGGGTAAGTGTAATGCCTTGTTCTTTGGATGGCGGTCTCCTTTGTTCTCGGGTGTATGTCACAATGTCCTTTCTCTTAGTTGTCTGTTTCCTTGCACTCGTTCTGTAAGAGTTATTTTCTCAGGATGGCTAATCAGCCATGTAGATTATACCAGCGTGGGAATGAGAGCAGTCTAGAAAAACGATGAATAACCGGGTGGTCCTGCTTCACCTTCTCAGATACAGTACTTAGGACAGCTACTCAACCGTAGCATTGATTGTTAAGAGGTTCCTTCAAGGTCTTCTTCAACCTTGTGTTACGCTGCGGGGTCGTGACTAATCATGGACCTTGGCTGCAGCCATGGTCCTCTAGTCTAGTATGTTAATTCTTAACTCACATGCTTTATATCTTCAGGTCAAAAGGGGGCATTTCCATCTTTATGACAAGTTCTCTGGGTTCCATGGAGTCCAGCTCATTACGAGGCAAGGTATTAGAATTTACTATGATTTACACAACTAAAATCACAGTCTTATCATCACGAAAACATTCTCTTTAATCTGGATATTTCCTACCCAACGTAAAGAATGTAAACATCATATACACATTCTGAAAACTCTTCAAGTTACAATGTTTTTATTATACTGTCCTGCTTTAACTAATAATATCATAAAATATACATGAATTTTCATATTCCATCCATCATTATTTCCACCATTTGGCTGATCAAATATATTGTCCCAAAGTCCATTTATTTGATGTTTTAGTTTTGGGCAGTGGACTCTCATAAGGCACACAACATTCCAGACACCCAAACTAGGTGTCATAAAACCTCCATTCTTCTTTCTCCCCCTCGGCGGGAGAGAGATATCTCTGTTCAGCTGAATCACTGTAACCTGATCCTCACAGGCCAGTCATGACACTACGATTAAACCCATGCCAGGGGTCCCTTTAAACCGACAACACAGCACACACATGCTCAACAATGCACCTCTTGCTACGATAAAAAGCTCCATCAATCTCTACATCAAACTCTCTAGAACCATGCAACATTTAGCTCTCGTTTGTGAGAGGCAGATTGAGCATTTTGGGGTTTAAGTAACCCATACATTTTCCACAGTAAGCAACTCACCCCGGGATAATTCAGCCGCAATCAAATACTCACAGTCTTTTTACCATTCCGCTCCTGTGGGCCTCCCTCCCTAGCTTTTCATTGAACAGCCTTGTTTCTCGTAAAATGGGAACTAGGGACATGTTCGGCTGTTGATGGCTGCTTCTGCAGCTGCTGTAGCAAAAAAAATACAGACTCAAGGGTAAAGCAAGAAGAAACCAGTTCAAGTTGCCTATTTCTTTCTGTAATAAAAAAAACGACATCAAGCCTTCTGTGGTACAGATGCTGGTAAACATAGCCATCACAGATATAGACGATTGAGTAAAGTGCTATTTGGTTTCCAATCTGCTAGGGATTTGTTGTTTTTGGTGTGTGTGTGTGTTAGACAACTCTGTTAGCTACTGATTCTATTTCTCCCCGTAGAAATGTTGTTGCAGCCTTGTGGCTGCTGTGTAGTTTTCTATTGAGTTTTATTGTATTACATTGTATTGTGCCATCCTCCAACCTCTCTCATCATAGTGCAACACACTCTAATCAATTTAAAGCAGCAGAAACTTTGAGGCGTGCCAACTGCCAAGCAGGAGTCTTGTATCCCCTGATTAGTGGTGTCACGAACCCGGCTCGAAGCCAGTAACAAAAACGGAGATAACATGGAGATAAGGAATAACAGAAATATATTTAATAACTGAGGTAGCCTATATACAATTAACAATGGTGAATGTAGTCAGTAGTGTAAGTGAGTGGTTGTTTGCATAGATGTGATAATGACAGGGGTTGAAAAGGTGCCAAATACAAACAAATCAAAACAAACAAACAAACAAACAAACAAACAAACAAACAAACAAACAAACAAACAAACAAACAAACAAGAAAGCCACAAAAATGCCACAATCAAAATCCAACAGTGTGTCTGCATGGAGAGAGGCTCCTTAATGAATGGGGAAGAGGTGTATTTATCCACGCACACACCCGGGCCCAGGTGCGTCCCATTTTGCTGACGACCCTCTTGGCCCTGCCCACTGACATCCTAATAAGGAAAACAAGAGCAAAGAGAACGAATACAGCAGACAGTGGGAGGGTCGTCACAGTGCATTGAACTAATTCATAGAATGCTTTCTAAACAGTTACATAATAAAGATGGCCACCGACTGAGTAGAGATGTGCAATGTGGTCAAAAAAAATCCATATTGCGATAAATTGTCTGAATTGATAAATAGAACGATAACTTTATAATATGTATGTGCACCACATTTTTAAAAACTGTAACTACTACTTCTAGTTTGATTGTTGTAGCCAATAATTGTCCCATTAACAATCACCCATATTAGAGGGGGGGTGTAGGTGTGGGTATGTGAGTGCGTGTGTGCTTTGTTTGGGTGGGTGGGTGGGTTGGGGGTGGGTGTGTTGTGTGAGTGTATTAGCTTTCTTTGCATCCATCCAGACTGTTCTGTTCCAAAATACATCAAATATCCCCAGAAGCTTAGGTTGTCCATACTGAGCTTTATAGTAACCTAGCAGACCATACGCTCTTAGAAAAAAAGGTGCTTTCTAGAACCTAAAAGTGTTCGCAGGCTGTACCTATAGAACCCTTTGAAGTGCCCCCTCTGGTTCCATGTAAAACCCTGTTGGTTCCAGGTAGAAGTCTGTGGGGTTCCATGAGGAACCCTTCCCAAAGAGGGTTCTACATGGAACCGAAAATGTTTCTACCTGGAACCAAAAACAGTTCTACCTGGAAGCAAAAAGGGTTCTCTTATGGAGACAGCCAAATATCCCTCTTTGGAACCCTTTTTCTAAGAGTGTACCTACACTGGAGAAGGTGAATTAACGCACTGATCCCACAATATATGCTTTTCACGTCACTCTACAGTAACAAGAAATACACAAGTGGCTTCTGGTAGCCAACAGTAGATGTGGAGTGTGTGGAGGAGAATTTGAGGTCCCGAAGGCAGTTCAGCCCGTTCATATGTACTTTCAAGCAATGTTTTTTAATAGAAATTCCTGTGGTTACAAAGCCAACAAGTCTCATGAAGAGTGAACAGTGAAAACATAATGATGTTAAAGAACAGTTTGTTGCATTGGACAAGGGCCAGCTTGACAAGAGACACAGATCCGTTCCAAGGTATAAGACCCAGTATACAGGATTCCATTAGTAAAGCTGTTATGACCACCGGGAAATAGCGGTATGTTTACTTTATTTTGACTGTGCATGCCATCTTGTAATCTATACCATCTTGTAATCCTATTCTTCTTATTCTCTCTCTCTCTCACTCTCTCTCTCTCTCTCTCTCTCTCTCGCTCAGGGTTCTGTATTTTATGGTGTCGTCTGGAGAGAACTAAAATTATGGCTCTGTCTGTGGGACAATTTTATTACCACTCTAGAAATATAATATTTCAGAGTATATCATTGATTTATATGGTTTGATATCAGATCTTAGGACTTTGTTAAATCGCTGTTATGTATCACTGAGTGTTCAATTAACTCTATTCCATTAGGGTGTCATGACGATGATACGAATACAGTAGAAAATCAAGTATGTTGTTAACTTTGTCATTAAAAATATCTTAATGTGATTGAAATCAATTCACTTATGTTATAAAATCATTCTTATAGTCCTCTCATTTTGAATGTTTGCATTTATTTTAAATATTTTCTACTAAATCACCCGTGCACATTGATCTGAAATACTTTGTGAATGTTGATTGAGAAACTTGACACTTAGACTATGAAAGTCAAGAAATCACAATGCAGTTTGATTATCAAGGACAAGCACTCAACTAAGATGTACCGAAATGTCACAAATGTCAAACTGTCTGCACTTCAATTTGAATGTATCAGAAATGTGACAAAGTACCTGTTGCATTGTGAAGTAAGACAGCCGTAGCCAACTTTATCTCTACAAGTCCTTAGACTTAGAGTTCCTACAAAAAGCAACCAAAGAATACAAAGAGCCAAGATTAGCACGACTCAAACACAGATCAATGTTGTTGGATAAGTCAAGCATCACAGGCTACAATCATCCCATTTCAACAGAGATGCACCTCTTCCCTCTCAAACTCTTTGGCTACTCTACACCAACACAATGCTTGCTGTGCAGCTAAATTACCCGCTATCCTTCCACACCGTTCTCCACAGCATCTCTGTCTTAGGGGCGAACAGTCCAGCGGCCCTCTGAAATCCCACAGATAGACCTTAACACCCTGGTCATTAGCTTTTCTCAACTTGACAAGACTTCCTGTGTGTGTGTGTGTGTGTGTGTGTGTGTGTGTGTGTGTGTGTGTGTGTGTGTGTGTGTGTGTGTGTGTGTGTGTGTGTGTGTGTGTGTGTGTGTGTGTGTGTGTGTGTGTGTGTGTGTGTGTGTGTGTGTGTGTGTGTGTGTGTGTGTGTGAGCCTGTTCACGTGTGTATGTGGATGGCGGTGTGGCCCCGTAAGCTTTTTGATGTGGCAGGCCCGTCGGTCCCCTGTGGCAGGCCCCTCCTCTACCTCCATTCCCTCTGCTCCGACACCTCTGATCTACACAACCAGGACGTTGCTGTCCCAGCACTGATAAAGGCCAGACAGGAACCTACCCACCATGCACCTGGCTGTATGTTGATAAAGAAGCAGGCCAGATCCCATCCCAGCAGGACATGGGATGAGGGCCAGAGAAGAGAGAGGATGAGGGGAAGAATGACTCAGAGACACCACACAATATGGCCAATGTATATGGCCAGTGTAGTGTTGCATCGATGTGTTAGTATACGACCTCCACCTCAGTTACATACCAACTGCCAGGGTGGGCTCAGTGATACCTATATTATACACAGACAAGTTTTTTTAAATCACTATGATTGATGACTCCAATGAGAGGACAGAGACAAAGAGACAGACAGACTAAAGGGCCATATAACTACCAGACAGAAAAGGAGCCAAGTACCAATCAAATGTCTTCTCCCCTCTCCCCAACTGTCCACAGCTGTCATGGGAACTTAATCAAAGTCACTCACCTGCTCCTTGATTGTGATTTCTCTCGTCAACTCTCTGGGCTCGGCAGCCGCAGCAGGACTGATATTGCAGAGTTGCACTATCATCGATTACCTTCCCCTCAGGACCACAGCCACAGGCTGCCTGTCACTTCATTCCCTCACTCACCGTCGACAGACAGACCTGGGTTTGAGTATTTGTTGTCTTTCAGATGCGTTGAGCTTTTGATAGAGCCTGACTGGCGTGAACCCAGATCTGATCGATACTGCTGCTGCAAAGACCACTGTGTGTGTGTGCCCGTGTCTGTATCGTTGTCCGTCTTTGTGTCCGTCTCTGTGTATGTGTCTATGGCCTCATGGTGATTGAAAGGTCAGTCATCCTTCCTCCAGACCTCTGTTTTGAATGACTTGCTCATGGGGTTTATTTGTCAAGTGTCTGTCAGCACATTTAAACGCTGTAATTATATGTGTGTTGGTATCACCTGAGTGTCCTTGAGGACTGCATACAGAAAGAGTAGGCCCTCTCTCTCCTTGCCTTCTGGTTGCTGGAGGATATGGTAACAACTATGAAGAATAGGACAATTCCATTCCATTTCAACCCAAGCGTTGTCCATTTACATAAGCACTAATGCTAACAATGCTAATTTATCATGATAGGTTGAATCAAGTAAAATCAAATTGTATTTGTCATATATATGTGTTTAGCAGATTTTATTGCGGGTGTAGCGAAATGCTTGTGTTTCTAACTCTAACAGTAATATCTAACAATTTCACAACAATACACACAAATCTAAAGTAAAGGAATTGAATTAAGAATATATAAATATTGGGCGAGCAATGTCAGAGCGGCATAGCCTCAGTTTCAGTACAATAGGATAGAATACAGTATATACATATGAGATGTGTAATGCAAAATATGGAAACATTATTAAAGTGAATAGTGTTCCATTATTAAAGTGGCCAGTGATTCCAAGTATATGTACAGTTGAAGTTGAAAATGTACATACACCTTAGCCAAATGGATTTAAACTGATATTTAATCCTAGTTTAAACTCCCTGTATTTTGTCAGTTGGGATCACCACTTTATTTTAAGAATAATAGTAGAGAGATGATTATTTCAGCTTTTATTACTTTCATCACATTCTCAGTGGGTCTGAAGTTTACATACACTCAATTAGAATTTGGTAGCATTGCCTTTAAATGGTTTAACTTGGGTCAAATGTTTTCGGGTAGCCTTCCACAAGCTTCCGACAATAAGTTGGGTGAATTTCGTCCCATTCCTCTTGACAGAGCTGGTGTAACTGAGTCAGGTTTGTAGGCCTCCTTGCTTGCACACGCTTTATCAGTTCTACCAACACATTTTCTATGGGATTTAGGTCAGGGCTTTGTGATGGCCACTCCAATACCTTGACTTTGTTGTCCTTAAGCCATTTTGCCACAACTTTGGAAGTATGCTTGAGGTCATTGTCCATTTGGAAGACTCTTTTGCGACCAAGCTTAAATTCCTGACTGATGTCTTGAGATGTTGCTTAAATATATCCACATAATTTTCCTGCCTCATGAAGCCATTTAATTTGTGAAGTGCCCCCACTACATGATGCTGCCAACCCCGTGCTTCACGGTTGGGATAGTGTTCTTCGGCTTGCAAGCCTTCCCTTTTTCCTCCAAACATAACAATGGTCATTATGGCCAAACAGTTCTATTTGCGTTTCATCACACCAGAGGACATTTCTCCAAAAAGTATGATCTTTGTCCCCATGTGCAGTTGCAAACCATAGTCTGGCTTTTTTTATGGCGGTTTTGGAGCAGTGACTTCTTCCTTGTTGAGTGGCCTTTCAGGTTATGTCGATATAGGACTCGTTTTACTGTGGATATAGATACCTTTGTACCTGTTTCCTTCAGCATCTTCACAAGGTCCTTTGCTGTTGTTCTGGGATTGACTTTTCGCACCAAAGTACGTTCATCTCTAGGAGACAGAACGAATCTCCTTCCTGAGCGGTATGATGGCTGCATGGTCCCATGGTGTTTATACTTGTGTACTGTGTTTGTACAGATGAAAATGGTACCTTCAGGTGTTTGCAAATTTCTCCCACGGATGAAACCAGACTTGTGGAGGTCTACAATATTTTTTCTGAGGTCTTGGCCGATTTCTTTAGATTTTCCCATGATGTCAAGCAAAGAGGCACTGAGTTTGAAGGTAGGCCTTGAAATACATCCACAGGTACACCTCCAATTGACTCAAATTATGTCAATTAGCCTATCAGAAGCTTCTGTCATGCACAAAGTAGATGTCCTAACCGACTTGCCAAAACTATAGTCTGTTAACAAGAAATTTGTGGAGTGGTTGAAAAATGACTTTTAATGACCAACCTAAGTGTATGTAGACTTCAGACTTCAACTGTATATAGGACAGCAGTCTCTATTGTGCTAGTGATGGCTATTTAACAGAATCTGGCCTTGAGATAGTATCTGTTGTTCAGTCTCTCGGTCCCAGTTTGATACACCTGTACTGACCTCGCCTTCTGGATGATAACAGGGTGAACAGACAGTGGCCTGTGTGGTTGTTGTCCTTGATGAACTTTTTTGCCTTCCTGTAACACCTCCTCCCTGTAGGCTGTCTCACCATTGTTGGTAATCAGGCCTACTACTGTTGTGTCGTCTGCAACTTGATGATTGAGTTGGAGGCGTGCAAGGCCATGCAGTCATGGGTGAACAGGGAGTACAAGAGGGGGCTGAGCATGCATCCTTGTGGGGCCTCAGTGTTGAGTATCAGAGAAGTGGAGGTGTTTTTTCCTACCCTTCACCACCTGGGGGCAGCTCGTCAGGAAGTCCAGAACCCAGTTACATAGGGCAGGGTTCAGACCCAGGACCTTAAGCTCAGTGATGAGCTTGGAGGGTATTATGGTGTTGAATGCTAAGCAATAAACAATGAACAGCATTCTTACATAGGTTTTCCTCTTGTCCATATGGGATAGGCAGTGTGCAGTGCGATGGCGATTGCATCATCTGTGGATCTATTGGGGCGGTAAGCAAATTGAAGTGGGTCTAGGATGTCAGGTAAGCTAGAGGTGATATGATCCTTGACTAGTCTCTCAAAGACCCCAGTTTGTCTCTATACTATACTGACGTGTTACCTGTTTGATTGCCTTAAGGAGGGAATAACTACATTGTTTGTATTCGGCCATATTCCCAGTCACTTTGCCATGGTTAAATGCGATGGTTTGCACTTTCAATTTTGTGCGAATGCTGCCATCTATCTACGGTTTCTGGTTAGGGTAGGTTTTAATAGTCACAGTCGGTACAACATCCCCTATACACTTCCTGATAAACTCTGTCACCTTATCAGTATGTGCGTCAATATTATTCTAGGAGGCTACCCGGCACATATCCCAGTCCGCGTGATCAAAACAATCTTGAAGCGTGGATTCCGATTGGTCAGACCAGCATTTAATAGTCCTTAACACAGGTACTTCCTGTTTGAGTTTCTGCCTGTAGGATGGGAGGAGCAAAACGGAGTCGTGATCGGATTTGCCGAAAGGAGGGCGGGGGAGGTACTTGTAGTCAAGTTCGGACGCTTTATCTGGACACGATTCGTCAGGACCTCCAACAGCCGAAGCTAAGTAGTAACATTAACATGATGCCTTCTAATTGCAGCCGCTGTGCTCACCTTACGGCAAGGATAGCTGTACTGCAAGCCCAGCTTCAGACGCAATCGTTAGGCAAGGGTAATTTCAGTGTAGGAAAGGATGAAACAGCGTCTGTGCCACCAGTAAGTACAGATAGTAGTATAAATCCCCTGGCACAGTCCCCGCAGCCGGACAACTTTCTCACGGTTTCTGGAAGGAAATGCTGTAGGAACGCTCAACCGGTGTCGCTCATTCAGCAGACAGAAACTTTCAACCGGTTTTCCCCATTAAGCAGCGGGTCGGTGTCAGAGGCCGAGTCTTCTCTGGTCTCTACTCCTCCCGTTACGGGGTCTGAGACGCCGAAGCTTCCCACCATTAGCTCTGACAAATTGAAAACTCTAGTCATTGGCGACTCCATTACCCGCAGTATTAGACTTAAAGCGAATCATCCAGTGATCATACACTGTTTACCCGGGGCAGGGCTACCGACGTTAAGGCTAATCTGAAGATGGTGCTGGCTAAAGCTAAAACTGGCGAGTGTAGAGAGTATAGAGATATTGTTATCCACGTCGGCACCAACGATGTTAGGATGAAACAGTCAGAGATCACCAAGCGCAACATAGCTTCTGCGTGCATATCAGCTAGAAAGATGTGTCGGCATCGAGTAATTGTCTCTGGCCCCCTCCCAGTTAGGGGGAGTGATGAGCTCTACAGCAGAGTCTCACAACTCAATCGCTGGTTGAAAACTGTTTTCTGCCCCTCCCAAAAGATAGAATTTGTAGATAATTGGCCCTCTTTCTGGGACTCACCCACAAACAGGACCAAGCCTGACCTGCTGAGGAGTGACGGACTCCATCCTAGCTGGAGGGGTGCTCTCATCTTATCTGCCAACATAGACAGGGCTCTAACTCCTCTAGCTCCACAATGAAATAGGGTGCAGGCCAGGCAGCAGGCTATTAGCCAGCCTGCCAGCATAGTGGAGTCTGCCACTAGCATAGTTAGTGTAGTCAGCTCAGCTATCACCATTGAGACCGTGTCTGTGCCTCGACCTAGGTTGGGCAAAACTAAACATGGCGGTGTTCGCCTTAGCAATCTCACTAGGATAATGACCACCTCCATTCCTGTCATTACTGAAAGAGATCATGATATCTCACATCTCAAAATAGGGCTACTTAATGTTAGATCCCTTACTTCAAAGGCAATTATAGTCAATGAACTAATCACTGATCATAATCTTGATGTGATTGGCCTGACTGAAACATGGCTTAAGCCTGATGAATTTACTGTGTTAAATGAGGCCTCACCTCCTGGCTACACTAGTGACCATATCCCCCGTGCATCCCGCAAAGGCGGAGGTGTTGCTAACATTTACGATAGCAAATTTCAATTTACAAAAAAAAAAAATGACGTTTTCGTCTTTTGAGCTTCTAGTCATGAAATCTATGCAGCCTACTCAATCACTTTTTATAGCTACTGTTTACAGGCCTCCTGGGCCATATACAGCGTTTCTCACTGAGTTCCCTGAATTCCTATCAGACCTTGTAGTCATTGCAGATAATATTCTAATCTTTGGTGACTTTAATATTCACATGGAAAAGTCCACAGACCCACTCCAAAAGGCTTTCGGAGCCATCATCGACTCAGTGGGTTTTGTCCAACATGTCTCTGGACCCACTCACTCTCACAGTCATACGCTGGACCTAGTTTTGTCCCATGGAATAAATGTTGTGGATCTTAATGTTTTTCCTCATAATCCTGGACTATCGGACCACCATTTTATTACGTTTACAATTGCAACAAATAATCTGCTCAGACCCCAACCAAGGAACATCAAAAGTCGTGCTATAAATTCACAGACAACACAAAGATTCCTTGATGCCCTTCCAGACTCCCTCTGCCTACCCAAGGACGCCAGAGGACAAAAATCCGTTAACCACCTAACTGAGGATCTCAATTTAACCTTGCGCAATACCCTAGATGCAGTTGCACCCCTAAAAACTAAAAAAATGTCTCAAAAGAAACTAGCTCCCTGGTACACAGAAAATACCCGAGCTCTGAAGCAAGCTTCCAGAAAATTGGAACGGAAATGGCGCCACACCAAACTGGAAGTCTTCCGACTAGCTTGGAAGGACGGTACCGTGCAGTACCGAAGAGCCCTTACTGCTGCTCGATCGTCCTATTTTTCTAACTTAATTGAGGAAAATAAGAACAATCCGAAATTCCTTTTTGATACTGTGGCAAAGCTAACTAAAAAGCAGCATTCCCCAAGAGAGGATGACTTGCACTTTAGCAGTGATAAATTCATGAACTTCTTTGAGGAAAAGATTATGATTATTAGAAAGCAAATTACGGACTCCTCTTTAAACCTGCGTATTCCTCCAAACCTCAGTTGTCCTGAGTCTGCACAACTCTGCCAGGACCTAGGATCAAGAGAGACGCTCAAGTGTTTTAGTACTATATCTCTTGACACAATGATGAAAATAATCATGGCCTCTAAACCTTCAAGCTGTATACTGGACCCTATTCCAACTAAACTACTGAAAGAGCTGCTTCCTGTGCTTGGCCCTCCTATGTTGAACATAATAAACGGCTCTCTATCCACTGGATGTGTACCAAACTCACTAAAAGTGGCAGTAATAAAGCCTCTCTTGAAAAAGCCAAACCTTGACCCAGAAAATATAAAAAACTATCGGCCTATATCGAATCTTCCATTCCTCTCAAAGATTTTAGAGAAGGCTGTTGCGCAGCAACTCACTGCCTTCCTGAAGACAAACAATGTATACGAAATGCTTCAGTCTGGTTTTAGACCCCATCATAGCACTGAGACGGCACTTGTGAAGGTGGTAAATTACATTTTGATGGCATCGGACCGAGGCTCTGCATCTGTCCTCGTGCTCCTAGACCTTAGTGCTGCTTTTGATACCATCGATCACCACATTCTTTTGGAGAGATTGGAAACCCAAATTGGTCTACACGGACATGTTCTGGCCTGGTTTAGGTCTTATCTGTCGGAAAGATATCAGTTTGTCTCTGTGAATGGTTTGTCCTCTGACAAATCAACTGTACATTTCGGTGTTCCTCAAGGTTCTGTTTTAGGACCACTATTGTTTTCACTATATATTTTACCTCTTGGGGATGTTATTCGAAAACATAATGTAAACTTTCACTGCTATGCGGATGACACACAGCTGTACATTTCAATGAAACATGGTGAAGCCCCAAAATTGCCCTCGCTAGAAGCATGTGTTTCAGACATAAGGAAGTGGATGGCTGCAAACTTTCTACTATTAAACTCGGACAAAACAGAGATGCTTGTTCTAGGTCCCAAGAAACAAAGAGATCTTCTGTTGAATCTGACAATTAATCTTAATGGTTGTACAGTCGTCTCAAATAAAACTGTGAAGGACCTCGGCGTTACTCTGGACCCTGATCTCTCTTTTGAAGAACATATCAATACCATTTCGAGGACAGCTTTTTTCCATCTACGTAACATTGCAAAAATCAGAAACTTTCTGTCCAAAAATGATGCAGAAAAATTAATCCATGCTTTTGTCACTTCTAGGTTAGACTACTGCAATGCTCTATTTTCCGGCTACCCGGATAAAGCACTAAATAAACTTCAGTTAGTGCTAAATACGGCTGCTAGAATCCTGACTAGAACCAAAAAATTTGATCATATTACTCCAGTGCTAGCCTCTCTACACTGGCTTCCTGTCAAAGCAAGGGCTGATTTCAAGGTTTTACTGCTAACCTACAAAGCATTACATGGGCTTGCTCCTACCTACCTCTCTGATTTGGTCCTGCCGTACATACCTACACGTACGCTACGGTCACAAGACGCAGGCCTCCTAATTGTCCCTAGAATTTCTAAGCAAACAGCTGGAGGCAGGGCTTTCTCCTATAGAGCTCCATTTTTATGGAACGGTCTGCCTACCCATGTCAGAGACGCAAACTCGGTCTCAACCTTTAAGTCTTTACTGAAGACTCATCTCTTCAGTGGGTCATATGATTGAGTGTAGTCTGGCCCAGGAGTGGGAAGGTGAACGGAAAGGCTCTGGAGCAACGAACCGCCCTTGCTGTCTCTGCCTGGCCGGTTCCCCTCTTTTCACTGGGATTCTTTGCCTCTAACCCTGTTACGGGGCTGAGTCACTGGCTTGCTGGGGCTCTCTCGTGCCGTCCCTGGGGGTGCGTCACCTGGGTGGGTTGATTCACTGTTGTGGTCGGCCTGTCTGGGCCCCCCTTGGGTTGTACCGTGTCGGAGATCTTTGTGGGCTATACTCGGCCTTGTCTCAGGATGGTAAGTTGGTGGTTGAAGATTTCCCTCTAGTGGTGTGGGGGCTGTGCTTTGGCAAAGTGGGTGGGGTTATATCCTTCCTGTTTGGCCCTGTCCGGGGGTGTCCTCGGATGGGGCCACAGTGTCTCCTGACCCCTCCTGTCTCAGCCTCCAGTATTTATGCTGCAGTAGTTTATGTGTCAGGGGGCTAGGGTCAGTTTGTTTATCTGGAGTACTTCTCCTGTCCTATTCAGGTGTCCTGTGTGAATCTAAGTGTGCGTTCTCTAATTCTCTCCTTCTCTCTTTCTTTCTCTCTCTCGGAGGACCTGAGCCCTAGGACCATGCCCCAGGACTACCTGACATGATGACTCCTTGCTGTCCCCAGTCCACCTGCCCATGCTGCTGCTCCAGTTTCAACTGGCCTGGGCCCTAGGACCATGTCCCAGGACTACCTGACATGAGGACTCCTTGCTGTCCCCAGTCCACCTGGCCATGCTCCTGCTCCAGTTTCAACTGTTCTGCCTTACTATTATTCAACCATGCTGGTCATTTATGAACATTTGAACATCTTGGCCACGTTCTGTTATAATCTCCACCCGGCACAGCCAGAAGAGGACTGGCCACCCCACATATGCTCTCTCTAATTCTCTCTTTCTTTCTCTCTCTCGGAGGACCTGAGCCCTAGGACCGTGCCCCAGGACTACCTGACATGATGGCTCCTTGCTGTCCCCAGTCCACCTGACTGTGCTGCTGCTCCAGTTTCAACTGTTCTGCCTTATTGTTATTTGACCATGCTGGTCATTTATGAACATTTGAACATCTTGGTCATGTTCTGTTATAATCTCTACCCGGCACAGCCAGAAGAGGACTGGCCACCCCACATAGCCCGGTTCCTCTCTAGGTTTCTTCCTAGGTTTTGGCCTTTCTAGGGAGTTTTTCCTAGCCACCGTGCTTTTACACCTGCATTGTTTGCTGTTTGGGGTTTTAGGCTGGGTTTCTGTACAGCACTTTGAGATATCAGCTGATGTACGAAGGGCTATATAAATAAATTTGATTTGATTTGAAGTGGTTGAGTGTTTTAGCAGCGTGAGTACTACAGTCAATGTGATTTTAACAAATTTGCTTTGTTGAAATCCCAAGCTACGATAAGTGCAGCCTCAGGATATGTGGTTTCCAGTTTGCATTAAGTCCAGTGAAGTTCTTTGAGGGCCGTTGTGGTATCGGCTTGAGGGGGGATATACACGGCTGTGACTATAACCGAAGATAATTCTCTTGGGAGGTAATACGGTCGGCATTTGATTGTGAGGTATTCTAGGTCGGGTGAACAAAAGGACCTGAGTTCCTGTATGTTATCACAATCACACCATGAATCGTTAATCATGAAACATACACCCACGCCCTTCTTTTTCCCGGAGATATTTATTCCTGTCTGCGCGATGAACTGAGAAGGCAACTAGCTGGACAGACTCAGACAGTATATCCCGAGAGAGCCATGTTTCCGTGAAACAGAGTATGTTACAATCCCTGAAGAAATCCTTGCCCTGAGCTTGTCAACTTTTTTATCCAGAGATTGAACATTGGCGAGGAATATAAGTTGGACAAGAAGACCACTCCGAGTACCTCTCCGCCGCTGGCCTTGTTTTGTTTCGGTCTCTGGAGTCAGTTCAATTGCCCAGGAGGGTACGAACGAAAGATCCGATTCGGAAAAGTTGTAATTCCTGGTCGTAATGCTGGTAGTGCTAATGAGTTACCACCGCTCTGATATCCAATAGTTTTTCTCGGCTGTATGTAATGGGCTAATAAATGTAAGAAATAACTAGAAGGCCTAGAAGCACGGCAGCCCTCTCTGTCACCGCCATTTTCATCCCTTGTGTTGCCTCTGCCATCAAGATTAAATGAATATGGAATATTTACATAGGTGGTGGTGCCATAGAAATACATATGTGATCACTATGGGGGTTGTGCCATCAACATGGTCTGGTGCCATAGAACTGAATATATGTCATCTCTATGGGGGTTGTGCGTTGTCTAGCCATTATATCTTACAGCCAAACAGAGAGAGGGGAGACTGAACTGGCTGTATGGCCACACCCCCCTTCTGCTCCTCCAGTCCCAGTCACATGAAAGCAGAGGGGGAAATGATGGCTGAGCTGAGAGAGGGGATGGCTGATCTTGTCTGCAGAGGGAGCTTGCCTGGCCCCCCTGTTCCCTGCACAGATGGAGTGGTGTCTGCCTCCCCTCCCACTTGCCTCCCTTCACTGCAGAGAGCTCTGCCAGCCAAGGAACCCATAGACCCAAGAGGAGAGGGGGAAGGGGGGTGTTCTGTATGTGTGTGTGTGTGTGTGTGTGTGTGACTGTGTGTGTGTGTGTGCTCTCGCGCGCATGTATGTTTAAGAGCCCAAATCTGCATACAAATGCCCCTTTTCAAAAAGGAAAAGCCCCATCAGCACGTCTTACTTTATGTTTTTTCTTTTTACGGTTACTGCTCATAAATAAAATAAAACAATAAAGATACATACTGGTAAGCTCGTCGATGTAAGGAGTAGACCAAGGTGCAGCGTGGTAGGCTTTTATTGATGACACTGGAAAAACAACAAATACAAAACGAAACACACAGTTCTGTAGGGCTGGAAAGCAACAGTACAAAAACAAGATCCCAGAAACTAAGGTGGGAAAAAGGCTGCCTAAGTATGATCCCCAATCAGAGACAACGTTAGACAGCTGCCTCTGATTGGGAACCATACCAGGCCAAACAAAGAAATAGGAAAACTAGATTTCCAACCCTAGTTACACCCTGACCTAACCAAAATAGAGAATAAAAAGGATCTCTAAGGTCAGGGCGTGACACATACAGCAGACTTGAATAGATGGTAGATTACCCTGCAACCATTTTGGGGACCTGCTCTAGATGCAAACACATGACTGATCATAAAGAACTGATCATCGTTTCATGATGGCAGCACACCAAGGCTTTGTTGTTATTTGTTGCATGTAATCCAGGCTCTCTCTCTCTCTTTCATTCTCTCTCTTTCTCGGTCTCTCTTGCTCTCTTTTTCCATTGGCCTGGTTCCAAAACACATCACAGCATTAATCAGAGTGGGTCCAAAGACCACATTAAGGGACATGATGTACATTTGATGCAAACTTTGGCTTAATTTGAAATGGCATCCTATTTCCTGTATAGTGCACTTGTCTTTTAACTGATACAGTTTGGCCAAAAGTAGGGCACTATCGGGAATAGAACACCATTTGGAATCCATTCTATTTTGGACACAGCCATTAGGGAATAGGATGCCGTCCCTTTGACTTTTCTGAGTATTGCCCCCCAGACGAATGATAGCCATTAACACCCATTTGTTTCCTGTGACTTTGATTACCAGTGGAAGCAGTGATACTGTGTGGCTGTGTGTTGAGAAATATTTTGAATATGTTACATCACTGCCTTCCCTCTGCCTAACTGCAAGGGATGCATTGTGTGTGTGTTTGTCTGTGTGTGTGTGTGTGTGTGTGTGTGTGTGTGTGTGTGTGTGTGTGTGTGTGTGTGTGTGTGTGTGTGTGTGTGTGTGTGTGTGTGTGTGTGTGTGTGTGTGTGTGTGTGTGTGTGTGTGTGTGTGTGTGTGTGTGTGTGTGAGCTGTAAATCCTCCTCTCTGGTAATCTATTGTTCCTTTCACACACGCGCACACGCACACGCACACACACACACACACACACACACACACACACACACACACACACACACACACACACACACACACACACACACACACACACACACACACACACACACACACACACACACACACACACACACATGCACACCTCAGCCTGATCCACCCCATACTAACACTAATCACAGGATATCAGTGTTTGCAGGGAGATTTTTTGTGTGCCACCAGGATCTCTAAGGATGAGCTGTGCCTGAGAGGGAGAACTGAATCATCACAATTCCTTGTTGCTTTTAAGGTGACTGAGGCTGAGTCCCAAGTGGCACCCTATTCCATATAGATGGGGTATTAAACTCTTACCCAACAAGGTCTGAAGCCTGCTGGTTTTCTGTTCTACCTGATAATTAATTGCACCCACCTGGTGTCCCAATCACGTTTATGGTATGACCCAGATGCAGACAGTGTCGAAGAAACAAAAGTTTATTTCTAACGCAGGGGCAGGCAAACGGCAGGTCAAAGGCAGGCAGGGTTCAATAATCCAGAGAGGGTGCAAAGGGACCAGAATGTCAGGCAGTCTCAGGGTCAGGGCAGGCAGGGGTCCATAATCCAGTAAGGTGTGGTAAGGTACAAAACGGCAGGCAGGCTCAGGGTCAGGGCAGGCAGAAGGTCAAAACCGGGAAGGGCTAGAAAACAGGTGCAAGAAACAGGCAGGAGCAGGGGAACAAACGCTGGTAGGTTTCACTAACAAAACGAACTGGCAACAGACAAACAGAGAACACAGATATAAATACACAGGGGATAATGGGAAAGATGGGTGACACCTGGAGGGGTGGAGACAATCACAAGGACAGGTGAAACAGATCTGTGGATGTTAACATCAAGGCCAGGGTGGACTGACCTAATTTCAACTACTTTTCAACTTCCATGGACATCCAGTGTTGGTCAGTGCTGAGTGGGTTAGGATGCTGGTTACAAGGGGCTCATGGGTAGGTCTCGGTAAGAACTGGGAGAGGTGACATTAACTAGAGAGTGAGAGAGAGTGAGAGTGAGAGTGTGAGAGAGGAGGAAGAAGGAAGGGATTGTTCAGACTCAGACTGTTTTAACACTCTTGGTTTGACCACCAGATGACAGAAAGAGAAAGAAAACAGTTATGAGCTGAACATAACAGTATGCCATGGAGACAGTAGCAGCTGACCCAGCTTTGGTTAGTGACTATTATGATGTCCCATTGTAGCCAATTCATTTGCAGTAATTCCATTACTGCATTTTTGGTAATTCCGTTAACAATTAGTTCAATTGTTTGAATCACTTAATAATTCATAAACAAAACTGATATTAGTAAAATCACTATAACTTATTTGTAGGTCAACCGTTACTTGTTACTTCTGTGAACTTTCATTATCCTACCTCATGAGGGAGAGAAATGAGAAACTATCTGAAATATATGTAGGTTTTTGGTAACAGAATTACAAGGCACAAGGCCTATTTATTAAATTTACAGAATGTAAGCCATTTCAGCAAAACTAAATAATAATTGTTGATATTAGTTGTTTGGGGTTTTACATCAACGTTATTGTGTGTTGATGTATTTCTGATACTGTACTTTTCTAAGACCCCTTTTCCATCTGTTAATCCAGAAATCAAAGCCTTTACTTGTACCTCATTGTTAAGATGGAAAATGGTTGAAAAATGTATCTATTCCTTATAGACTCTTAGCGTTCATTTGACACCCAATTTGATAAGCTCCTATGAACTTCACATGATGGTGCTTATGAGTCCTTTATGATGGAAATGCCCTTTAGATTCAAATATAGGGCATCCTTATCACCACACAATTGAGTCAAATGCAGTCTCTAGATCTCTATCCAGGGATAATGGAATTCCAGAGATCGTATTTTCACGGTGTGAGGAGTCTAAATCCATGGTGGAATCAGGATGAGCCATTTCTATAACTCTGCCAGTGGCTGTATGCGTGTGTGCATGTGTGTGTGTGCTCCCAATAAGGCAAGGCACAGACTGTCTGACAACACACACACACACACACACACACACACACACACACACACACACACACACACACACACACACACACACACACACACACACACACACACACACACACACACACACACACACACACACACACACACACACACACACACACACACACACACACACACACACACACACACACACTAACAACTAACTGAAGGCCACATGTTTAGAGAGTAATTGAAACTAAGCAAGAGGGTATATGAATACAATAGCAGCTACCAATCAAGAGGCAGTCACTGTGGTGATAGTAACTGACAGCAACATTGCCTGCCCCTCCAATGGCACATCACTGTGAAATTACAAATCATCAGCATGTTATTCAAACTAGACAACCTGCTCAGCCTTTTTCCCTCAGTTTGTATGCAGACACACACACACACACACACGCGCACGCACACACATGCACACACACGTGCACACACACACACACATCTCTAGCAAAGACATAGAGAGCTCACATTCCAACCTCTCGCTCTCTCTCAAAGTGAAACTATTTACCACTATCCTTTCACTGTCTCCGTCTGATAATCACATTTTTCTTTCTTTCATAATTTTATTTTTCCCCCACCACCTCGAGGCATCTAAAGGTGATGTCTAGGTTACAGCAATCTTAGGATGACTGGTATCATTTCATAGAGCTTGTTAGCCTGCTGATCTCTTCTCTTTGCATTATCTCTCTATAGGCTGTTGATAGTGGAGGCCACACATTCAGTCTGTGAGTTTTTAACTGTATTGTCTCATTCGTAGCATCTTCTCTTCTCCTCTACATCCATTTCTGCAGACAGTGACACACACACACACACACACACAAACACACACACACGCATATTCAACGTTTTCCATGTATTATGTATTGGTACGGTATATAAACAAAGTATTTTGGGGGTTTTAAAGGCTGTTCTATTATAAAGTATCTTTACCTGGCATTTTACACTGTTGCCATGCATGCGCTCGTCTTTACCCGAGTCTTTCCCAAGGTAGTCCATTCGAACTCACATAGTGCTGATACATTTGTATCAGGGGAAAGACTACCGGTAGACGAGGAGCGGTTTTATCACCAACATCAGTACCTCCACTCACTCGTTCTCTCACTCCTTTCCTCAACGTCTTCTGATTTGCATACTGATATTCTCTCTCTCCACTCCTCTTCTCTTCCGTAACACACCCGCGGTGCTCACCTGTTTCCTCTCAACCCTTTCTATCCTCCTTTCGTCTCCTCATCCTCTCCTCCTTCACAAGCTGTCCTGCAGTTTTATTAACTTATATTTATACTACAAATAATGAGCATATGAATGGTTTATAAGTACTCATATGCTGTATGTATGTATAAACACCATAGATTATTTACAGACATTTGCAAAGCTGTGATGTAAATTGTCAAGGGCATGTAAGCTTAGGAAGAAACACGTGAGCAAACATAGACACACTGAACCAAAATATAAACGCAACATGTAAAGATTTGGTCCTATGTTTCATGAGCTGAGATAGAATATCTCAGAAATGTTCCAGATGTTTGCATCCCTGTTAGTCAGCATTTCTCATTTGCCAAGATAATCCATCCACCTGACGGGTGTGGCATATCAAGAAGATGATTAAACAGAGTGATCATTACACAGGTGTACTTACTTGCTTGCTTACTTACTTACTTACTTTATTGTCCCCATGGGGAAATTTTGTTGCAGTGTCATGTACACGTTTAAAGTGGCATTTAAATACAAATACAAATTGACAATACAACTTTCATAACAGTTACATACCAATAAAATAATAACAATAATAATTACAATAAATTAAGAAATAAAATGTTTAAAAAAAATGACTAGTCTGCTGGCCTTACAGAGTCGATAGGAACATTAGCCCGAGCTATTTAGGAGGGATATCATACCTGGCACAAATGATTGTGTAGTTCTGTTTTTCCTGCTGAGGGGTGCCCTATACCTGCGCCCAGAGGGGAGTAGTTTAAAGTCCAGGTTTAGGCTTGGGTCTAAAATTATTTTGTGAGTCTTACGGAGGGCCCTGACCTTAAAGATCTCATCCAGGCCTGACTGTTTGACTCCAAGTACCTTGCTTGCTGTGGTAATAATCATTCTCAACATATTTCTCTGGCTGACAGTAGCATTGCCAAACCAACAAACAATACAAAAAGTTAAAATACTCTCAAGTACCTTGTGCTAGGAACAATAAAACTCTGAAATGTGTAGTTTTCTCACACAACAACAATGTCACAGATCTCACAAGTTGAGGGAGCATGCAATTGGGATGCTGACTGCAGGAATATCCACCAGAGCTGTTGCCAGATATTTGCATATTCATTTCTCTACCATAAGCCTCCTCCGACGTCGTTTTGGAGAATTTGGCAGTATGTCCAACCGGCCTCACAACAGTAAACCACAAGTAGCCATGACAGCCCTGGACCTCCACATCAGGCTACTTCACCTCCAGGACCAGCTACCCAGACAGCCGATGAAACTGTGGGTTTGCACAGCTGATGAATTTCTGCACAAAATGTCAAAAACGGTCTCAGGGAAGCTCATCGGCGTGCTCTGTGTCCTCACAAGGTTCTTGACCTGACTGTAGTTCGGCTTCGTAACCAACTTCAGGTGGAAAATGCCCACCTTCGATGGCCACTGGCATGCTGGAAAAGTGCGGTCTTCATGGATTAATACAGGTTTCAACTGTACCCGACAGATGACGTTGTGTGGGCAAGCGGTTTGCTGTTGTCAACATTGTGCCCCATGGTGGCAGTGGGGTTATGGTATGGGCAGGCGTGAACTTATAGACAACGAACAAAATTACATTTTATCGATGGTCATTTGAATGCACAGAGATACCGTGACGAGGTCCTGAGGCCCATGTTTGTGCCTTTCATCCGCATCCATCACCTCGTGTTTCAGCATGATGATGCACGGCCCCATGTCGGAAGGATCTGTACACAATTCCTGGAAGCTAAAAATGTCCCAGTTCTTCCATGGCCTGCATACCAACTAGGGAAAACATTGGATAAGTTGGAATATTCATGCAACATATTGAATAACAAATCAACTTTTCCCAAAACTTGGAAGGTGATTAAAGAATATCACAGAGAATCTATAAAAAGGTCAAAAGGAATTTCTTTCAATATAAACATACAGTACGTGTCCTACACTACCCTATAGGCTGACTGCCCAAGGTTTGCCTGCAACCACGGTTTTAGATATGAAAGGGATTGGTATGAAACAGTATTACCCTTGCTTGGGAATATAGGCTATTTGCAAAAATCGGATTCTTTCTTTCCCATTCTAGTATAAAAAAAAGAATGACATTTGTAAAAACTGCCAGTAATAATACTTGGAAGGGAGATCAAACCCTAGACCACACTGACTATTCTGTTTGTATCTACGGTGCTATTGTTGTTCCTCAAGTCCAGGTTTCAGAGACTGTTGTGGCCATATGTGGTGCTCACTGTGAACATATTGTTCTAATTTTACTTCACAAGGACAAGTATTCTTAGTATTCTATTATTGTATTGCCCTTGTGGCTATGACAACACTAGGTAAACAACCTTTGATGTTCGGGCAACATTGAATTCCATCTGTTGTATAAAGGTTTTTTAGTTTATGCTCCTTTTGTGTTGCTTGGCACAATATATATACACTACAAAACATTAAGAACCCCTTCCGAATATTGAGGTTTTTGAATATTGAGTTGTTGTATTTTTGCCCTCAGAAGAGCCTCTTTTCGTTGGGGCATGGACTCTACCAGGTGTCGAAATTGGCTGGATGTTCTTTGGGTGGTTGACCATTCTTGATACACACTGGAAACTTTTAACTGTGACAAACCCAGCAGTGTTGCAGTTCTTGACACAAACTGGTGCACCTGGCACCTACTGTTCAAAGGAACTTAAATCTTTTGTCTTGTCCGTTCACCCTCTGAATGGCACACATGCACTTAATCCATGTCTCAATTGTCTCAAGGTTGAAAAAATCCTTCATTAACATATCTCCTCCCCTTTCATCTACACTGATTGAAGTGGACTTAAGAAGTGACACCAATATGCGATCATACCGTTCACCTGGATTCATCTGGTCAGTCTATGCCATGGAAGAAGCATGTTTTGTATACTCAGTGTATGTGTGCCAATGTGGCGAAATAAGTGGGTCCTCAAAGTGAGTGTTTTAACAACCCATTGTGAAAACATGTCTAATTCATGGTTAACCATTTTAAGAATAATATTTATATTGGTTACACTTGATATTATTATTTTCTATAGAAAATGTATTATTATAACAATACCATTCAGGATGGAAATCATTAAAATACCATTGAAGCAGCTCATATTTAATTCACTGCAAATGATTTGAAATAAGTAGGCTTTTTCAACCCTGAGCAATCAGATTTGTGTAGTTAATGAGGTGTCTTCCTGGCTGTAAAACTTTGAGAAACTGATGAATATTCAAGAGCAAACAAACATAATCAGCCTCATAACACACCAACGTACGCCACTTAAACTGCTGATGAATGGGATTAGAGCAGGTGAGTCCTGAGTGGCTTATACTGACGAAGAGAGAAAGAGAGGGGGAGAGAGAGGGGGAAGGGGATGCAGAAAAGGGAGGGAGAGAGAGAAAGTATAGAGAGAGAGCGAGAGGGGGGTGCTATACTTAACTATATGTATTCAGAGACTTGAGGAAGTGTATAGGCTACTGTTGTATGTCTGAGTGATTGGGGGGGGGGGTGCTAAGCTGACATGTAATTGTTTTAAGATGGTCATCCTGTGGATCATTTAGCAATTTGATTTTGCATTTCAGGACCCCTTTAGGTATATAAAAATTTCATATAAATAAATGATTTGATAAAATATTGAATTCGGCCTTTAATACAGAGAAATGCATTGAATAACAACGCATTCATAAAATGGCAAAAAGACAAATCTGCCTGATCTGCCTGATTCCAGCCTTGCTGAATCACCCCCAGATCATCATCAAGCCTCCACAAAATTTCACAGTGGGTGCAAGACACTGTGAGACATTGTAGGCCTCTTCAGGTCTCGCACCCACTGTGGAATTTGGTGGAAGGATCGGTGATGATCTGTGGCTGCTTCAGCAAGGCTGGAATCGGTGAGATTTGTCTTTGTGAAGGACGCATGAATCAAGCCACGTACATGGTTGTCCTGAAAGAAAACTTGCTTCCTTCTGCTCTGACAATGTTCCCCAACTCTAAGGATTGTTTTTTCCAGCAGGACAATGCTCCATACCACACAGCCAGGTCAATCAAGGTGTGGATGGAGGACCACCAAATCATGACCCTGTCATGGCCAGCCCAATCTCCAGACCTGAACCCCATTGAAAACCTCTGGAATGTGATAAAGAGGAAGATGGATGGTCACAGGCCATCAAACAAAGCCGAGCTGCTTGAATGCTTGCACCAGGAGTTTTTATTTTATTTTAATTTGTATTTTTTACCTTTATTTACCTAGGCAAGTCAGTTAAGAACAAATGCACATTTTTTGTTATTTTGACCAGTTTTCATTTTCTGCAAACAAATGCTCTAAATGACAATATTTTTATTTGGTATTTTGGAGAAATGTTGTCAGTAGTTTATAGAATATAACAAAAATGTTAATTTTACCCAAACACATACCTATAAATAGTAAAACTGTAACGCCGTTCGTCTGTTGAAGGAAGAGAGTCGGACCGAAATGCAGCGTGTTTGTTACTCATGATCTTTAATGAACGAAAATGAAACGATACATGAAATAACTCAATACAAAAACAACAAACGGAACGAGAAACCTATTACAGCCTATCTGGTGAACACTACACAGAGACAGGAACAATCACCCACAAAATACACAGCGAAACTCAGGCTACCTAAATACGGTTCCCAATCAGAGACAACGAGAATCACCTGAATCTGATTGAGAATCACCTCAGGCAGCCAAGCCTATACAACACCCCTAATCAGCCGCGATCCCAAATACTACAAACCCCAATACGAAAAATAACATATAAAACCATGTCATACCCTGGCCTAACCAAACATATAACAAAAACACAAAATACAATGACCAAGGCGTGACAAAAACTAGAGATACTAATAATTTTGCAGTGGTCTCTTAATTTTTTCCAGAGCTGTACAAAAATGTATATTTATATATACGGTATATATACTGTATGTATATATATAGATTTTTTACACGTATTTAACCCCTTTTTCTGATAAACGCCACTTTAGCTCTGCCACCTTTCACCACAGAGGCCTAAGTGCGGCATTGGAGGTGCGGTGGATTGAGACGCATCCAATGCAAAAACAGATATCTAGTTTAAACTGACAGATTTTGATGGGGATTTTCTCGTTATGTCATTTAGAATGACACACCGGTGCTTCAATCGACTCTATGGGGCTTTAATACTTTGAGACTTGATTGAGCTGTTTGGAAGATTATGAACTAACTTACATACCTCAAATCAATATAACCTAGAGTACAGGTCTTACTTCCAATTACTGCAAAAATGATCAATCCAGGAAGAGATTACAAGATTTCATCATATGACACCAACTCATTCAATGTTAGGGACCGTCCAACCATGTGTCTCAGTTGAGTGCCCATTTTGGATTTAAGTATCTTTTTCTATTGTTGTGTCTTGAAAATATGATATTTCTTCTGGCAAAAGGAAAATCCTTGGAGAGCCTTAGTGTACTGTATATTTCATAATTAATATATTGGTTTCAGTGGAACTATTGAACAGTACCTCGACTGCTTTTCACTGTCTTCTTTGGTAAAATTATTTGACAATAGACAACTTAACATTTCACAGACACTGATACCATTAAACTAGACATGACATTGGCTGGGACGAAATGCTCAATCTTCAACATAAAGAAAAAAGATGAATAAAGACAAAAAACTCCAACTCCGACGTGCATACATTTCAACAAACATTAATGACATCATACTTATATGTACCCACAGTATCCGTACCCATCTTGTTTGTTCTCATAATAAAAAAAGAATCATGTTTTTATCCTCTGGATATTTCTAGGGTTTGTAATACTTTATGCCATATGGTTTAAACATCTTCTGCAGTATTTTATCTGTAGCACACATTTTTTCAATGTTTAAATAGTAATGCATTTGATTAATCTACTGTTTTAAAGATGAATACACCTACAATAGCATGTGTGTGTATGCGACCAATGCAATGTGATTTGATTTGGAGGATCATTTGATTTCCAGTTTTTAAGTAAACGTTTTTTTCAAAATGGTTCAACTCTTATTTCTGTAGCAATTAATCAAACTGCTCCTCTGAATTCCGTAGAGCGATTCTCCTGCAGTGGACTTCTACAAGCATTGAGACAAAAGCAGAATTGGACAATATGGCCTATTTCTTGATCATGTCATCTTTATAGAGTATTGTCCATGTAGAAGATAATGGGGAATACCGTGAATATAAAAGCTTTGCTGCTCTGAGTTGTATGGCATTTTATGGCATGGGCCATGGTTTGGCCAACGACCTGAACAGAACAGAGGACAAAGCAAGCAATGCCTCGCTTAGCTCCGGGTAGGGAGACACAGAGAGGAGAGAAAGGAGGGAAGGCAGGTGGAACAAGGAGGCAGGCTACAGACAGTATAACACTCAAATAAGGCTCTCTGTAGGACTCTAACTCTTGTTTCTGTACAAAACTGGACACTGTAACTAGGCTTTGTAGCTGTACTACCACTCATGTGTTTGCTGCAGAAACCTGGACTTTTAGCTTATATGTACTGTACAACAGTGTAATAAGGCTCTCTGGACTTTCGATGAAGAAATACTGTAAAGAGAAGGCCTATATTATGTGTGCTTGAGGCTACTGTGCAGCTCAAGGATGTTTGACATGTTGCCCCTAAGCACTGATGCAGGGTCAGTTATTTATCATTCCCTTAATAGGTTAATAGGATTAGGCTTGGGGGTTATAGTAATATATAGTGACCGTCAATGACAGGGTTCACCATATTTAATGTAAGCCACTTTCCCCCAGCCCTCCACCCCCCCCCCACACACACACACCCCACCCCTTGGCAGACACCTTGAGGACAGGTCTCCGTTAATTGCTGTCCCATGGATTGATAGATTACAGCCTGAGAATGGAAGAGGCTGAGAGGAGAGAGCTCTCTCTCTCTCTCTCTCTCTCTCTCTCTCTCTCTCTCTCTCTCTCTCTCTCTCTCTCTCTCTCTCTCTCTCTCTCTCTCTCTCTCTCTCTCTCTCTCTCTCTCTCTCTCTCTCTCTCTGCAAAGGCAGCATCAAACATGGATGCCCTTGTTGTTAACACCTCCTCCACCCCCCACACACACCATTAATTAGTGGTGAAATAGCTGCAGGAGCCAAGTTATTGACACTGCAAACTGCTTGTTTGGATGAACTTCAATCCCTATGTACAGTATATAAGTGTTGTGTCCTTCTGTAGCTCAGTTGGTAGAGCATGGTGCTTGTAACGCCAGGGTACTGGGTTCGATTCCCGGGACCACCCATACGTAGAATGTATGCACACATGACTGTAAGTCGCTTTGGATAAAAGCATCTGCTAAATGGCATATATATTATTACTTGTTTATATTATAGTCTCTATAGATGGATAGGCTGCAGAATATAAGAATTGCCACAGACCCATCAAGGGTTTTGGAAATGGGATGGACACTGTTTTGCAGGAGATATTGCATGTGATTGGCCCATATGCCCATAATATAATAATAATAATATATGCCATTTAGCAGACGCTTTTATATTCTTGTATTGAAAAAAACTTTAACTTGAAATCATCTGTGTAAATCTGTCTTTGAAATATAATGTATACAGGCTATTAAAGGCACACGCTGGGTGCTAGGCTATTTTTGAAATTGAAAAACAAAGAAAAATGCATTCACATTCCATTGGACATGCCCTAAGGTATTACAACTGTAGTTCACCAAACGCAGAATAGGGACACTATAATTAGCGAGTTTACAACGAGCAATGCAGGGTTTTTAATCTGCCAACCATCCCAGTTCCTCCTCAATCCCCTCCACGCGCACGCCTCTTCTCTTCTCCTCACACTGCCTCTGAGAAATCGCCCGAAGAAACATATTTCTGGAGGAGTCGTTGTGACGTCACTCAAAGGGAGCGCACAGAGCAGGGAGAGAGAAAGTCGCGTCTGTAGACTTTATATGCGGCTGCCTGACGAAGAAAAGCGGCAAGCCCGAAGAACCGCCACTGAGATCAGGGATGGTGATGCCGATATATACTGTGTCATCATCATCACTAACGGACAAATGTATCGAAATCCAGAAGTAGATAAAGCAACTAAACCGGATACGCTCTATTGCGCGTTTGTTTTTAGTTTTTTTTTATCCGTTAAAGGTCGGGAGGTATCGCTTCCAAATCGAAAGAGATGCGAGCATCTTTCATGATCTACATGGAGAACAACTAAGACGAGAGGTATCCACAGATGATGAGCTATCCCTGTGCGTAAAATGGCAAGCGTGCTGTCTGGCTGAAACGGAATGGATATATACCCTACTGCATAGCGACATAGACGTGCTGCCTGCCTCTGAGTCTATTCCTGCGCGGGAGTTGTGTGGAAGATGTACTGGAGGAGAGTGGTGATCAGCGCACCGAATTACCGTATCCGCGCACAGCAGTCAGAGAGAGGGGGCGAATAGAAAGCTGCTGGTGAGCCTGTGGTTACCGAGTCACGGACGCGGGCTGAAGTGGTAGTGGGAATGCCAGCACTTCAAACGATGGGGCTTTAACAGCCCCGCTTCATACTGATGCACCAAACACTTAAATTTTGACCCAGCACTGAGTCCTTTTCCACGGCCATGATCATCTATTTTTCCCCTTCAGCTGACGGATTGTCTAGTATTTTTATTCGCCCCAGCTATTTCTGAAGGGGGATTTATTTTGTGCATTCCACACGTGTTGTAGACTGTTTTCTCTTATTTTTTTGGGGGGGTGAGAAGCATTGCGCTGGATGGGAGCAGAATGGAAGGCTGTGTGTGTCTCTGAAGACTGCTGGCCTCTCTCCTCGGGTGTTAATAAGCCGTCGCCACTCGCCAGCCAGGATGCAGCTTCTTAGAGTTGCGTGGGCTTTAGCGGGAGCGGCAATCTGTTGTTTTGTTGTTCTTCTCATCCACTCACGCTTGCTCAAAGAAGGTAATTGTTTATGTAAATGATTCCAGACCACTATATAATGGCGTTGTCATATTTCATAGCTCTGTTTTCATGTCGCCTGTCTATACTGTAGCACACCCACTGTCTTTCATATATCAAGTATCATGGCCCTAGATGACATCAGATAAGAGCCTCGTGCAGAATGTGTCTTTGGCTCTCATGCTTAATCAACTTTTCCATGGCGTAAACCTGCTGGATTTGACCCCAAGCCAAAACATACAATTCGATTCGATAATATCAATATCTATCTATTCGATGAATGTGAACACTTCCATGGTCTGATTGTCACCAGCAATACTTTCCTACTGGTTAATGGCAACAAGTTATAGACCTATACAATTGATCCAATGATATTTATTATATATTTTTTGTAATTTACCAACCAAAAATAACAGAAGATAAATACATTGATACTGTATATAACGTTAATATATGGGTGATACTATCCCGTTTCAATAGTGTGATTTAAAGTTGAGTTCTTCAATAGATGGCACTATAGTCTAGCTTTAGGGTAAGGCTGAGGTCAAACCCTTATTATTTCCTCCTATTAGCCTGCTGTTATTCTTGTTGTCATGCTTCATGACCACTGGATACAATCCATCCCTGCTAAACGTTCATTCACCTTATGGCGAAGCGCTAGTTACAAATCTTAGTTTTGCCCTCTGCCGTATCGCTCTGTGGTTTATATTATGGCCTGCATTAATATCGTTTATAAATGTATAGGGAGCTGTTTTTTTGTACAGCTTTTAAGACAATTAATTTGTTTTCATTTGCACACATTCTCCAGTTGTTTTAATTTCATTTTTTATCTGTATTTTTTTAAAACCCCAAATAACCCTGGATATCACATTGGTAAAGCTTTGAATGTGCATTCTATGCACAAACTGCCATGCCTTTTCTCTCATGTCTGGCCTGAGGCTAGGGGCAAACAAGCGCTGTTTGTATGTGGGTGTGTGGCAGGCAGCAGGGTCCTTAGGTTACGACTCGGCCAGGCTCCTCTCCTCACTGTCAGTAGAAAGGCAGGTCAAACGGTGGCAAATGGTCTCTCTCTCTGTGGCATCTCTGTGCCACATGGTGGAAAGATATATTCATGCGTGCCAAATGAGAAATACTTTTACTGTTAGTCTTGTGCCGACAGGGCTAAAGGGGCTGTCAAGCGCTCTGAGCTCTGACTAACGTTACAGACCAAATAACCCACATCCATCCAACTGAATTCGTGTGGCGTGTGATAGGCCAGGGCATGGTTTTCTTCTGGAATGGGAATGTGATAGGCAGCATATCATAGGCTGTGGTATTCTTCCGGAATGGCAAATTAATACACAAATGCAATATATCTTACGCTTCCTGGTCAATGAGTTTGTGATCGTGACCAAGGCTACATTTGTCCATGTTCAATAGCATTTTGTGAATATCATTAGGTTCCTTTCCACAACACAAAACGAGCAAATTGGTTCACTAACACTTCTTTTATGTCTAGAAAACATGTATTTTATGTCCTGTAGCCTTCGGTTATTTTGTTAATGTTGTTAGCTTTAATATATCAGAGGTTTGGAATTGGAAGTCTATTGTGGAAGGTATTTTTCTTTAAATATATGCAAGGAAGCAGGAAGAGGCATACAAAGGAAGCTGGGACCATGTTCCCTTTGTGCTGTTAGAATTGCCAAGGTCAAAATGCACGGTAGGCTACAGAATAAAAAACACGCTGCTGATATAATGAATTCAAAGGAACTGCATTAACTGCTTATTCTATTGGGGCCAGAATAATGTGATTTTTCTCATACAGTTGCTAGTAGCTACAATCTTTTGAAATGTTCTCAGTCAAAATGACATATTTCCACATCTCTTTGCATTGAATGTTAACGAACCAAAACATTAACATGTATTTTTCCAAATGAAATAAATAAGTGTTATTTTTTAGCTTCCCCAGCATGACAAATAACTAACATATACAGGCAGGCAGGACTCTATATACAGTGCATTCGGAAGTATTCAGACCCCTTCCCATTTTCCACATGTTGTTATGTTACAGCCTTATTCTAATATTTATTAAACACATTTTGCCCTCATCAATCTACACACAATACCCCACAATGACAAAGCAAAAACAGTTTTTTAGAAATCTTTGCAAATGTATAAAAAAAATATTTAAACACCATTCAAAAGTTTGGGGTCACTTAGAAATGTCCTTGCTTTTGAAAGAAAATCACATTTTTTGTCCATTAAAATAACATCAAATTCATCAGAAATACAGTGGCGACATTGTTAATGTTGTAAATGACTATTGTAGCTGGAAACTGCAGAGTTTCCACAAATGCTGATGCTCCAGATACTCAACTAGTCTAATGAAGGCCAGTTTTATTGCTTCTTTAATCAGAACAACAGTTTTCAGCTGTGCTAACATAATTGCTAAAGGGTTTTCTAATGATCAATTAGCCTTTTGAAATGCTACTTGGATTAGCTAACATAATGTGCCATTGGAACATAGGGGTGATGGTTGCTGATAATGGGCCTCTGTATGCCTATGTAGATATTCCATTAACAGCGACAATAGTCATTTACAACATAAACAATGTCACACTGTATTTCTGATCAATTTGACATTATTTTAATTAACAAAACATGTGCTTTTCTTTCAAAAACAAGGGCATATCTAAGTGAACCCAAACTTTTGAACAGGAGTGTATATATCATACCAAACTTACATAAGTATTCAGACCCTTTGCTTTGAGACTAGAAAAGTATCTCAGGTGCATCCTGTTTCCATTGATCATCCTTGAGATATTTCTACATCTTGATTGGAGTCCACCTGAGGTAAATTCAATTGATTGGACATGATTTGTAAATGCACACACCGGTCCATATAAGGTCCCACAGTTGAAGGTACATGTCATGGCAAAAACCAAGCCATGAGGTCGAAGGAATTGCCCATTGATCTCCGAGACAGGATTGTGCGAAGGCACAGATCTGGGGAAGGGTACCATAACATTTTGCAGCATTGAAGGTCCCCAAGAAGACAGTGGCCTCCATCATTCTTAAATGTGAGAAGTTTGGAACCACCAAGAAACTTCCTAGAGCTGGCCACCCGGCCAAACTGAGCAATCGGGGGAGAAGGGCCTTGGTCAGGGAGGTGACCAAGAAAACAATGGTCACTATGAGCTCCAGGGTTCCTCTGTGGTGGAGATGGGAAAAACTTCCAGAAGGACAAATATCTCTGCAACGCTCCACCAATCAGGCCATTCCTCAGTAAAAGGCACTTGACTGCCAAAAGGCAAACTCTTAGACCATTAGAAACAAGATTCTCTGGTCTGATGAAACCAACCAAGATTGAACTCTTTGGCCGGAATGGCAAACATCACGCCTGGAGAAATCCTGGCATCATCCCTAAGGTGAAGCATGGTGGTGGCAGAATCATGTTGTGGGGATGTTAATTCAGCGGCAGGGACTGGGAGACGAGTCAGGATCGAGGAAAAGATGAACATGGCAAAGTACAGAGATATCTGTGATGAAAACCTGCTCCAGAGTGCTCAGGACCTCAGACTGGGTGGAAGGTTCACCTTCCAACATGACAACGACACTAAGCACACAGCCAAGAAAACACAGGAGTGGCTTCCAGACAAGTCTCTGAATGTCCTTGAGTGGCACAGCCAGAGCATTGACTTGAACCCAATCAAACATCTCTGGAGAGACCTGAAAATAGCTGTGCAGCGAAGTTCCCCATACAACCTGACAGATCTTAAGAGGATCTGCAGAGAAGGATGGGAGAAACTCCCCAAATACAGGTGTGTCAAGCTTGTAGCATCATACCCAAGAAGACTCAATGATGTAATTGATGCCAAAGGTGCCTCAACAATGTACTGAGGAAAGGGTCTGAATACTTATGTAAATGTCATATTTAATTTAATTTTTTTTTAATACATTTGCTAAAATATTTTTTTATACTGTTTTTGCTTTGTCATTTTGTGGTATTGTGTGTAGATATGAGGGTGAAAAACAATTGAATCCATTTGGAACATGGCTGTAACATAACAGAATGTGGATTAATTAAAGGGGTCTGAATACTTTCCGAATGCACTGTAACCAGAGGACATGAGGAATAATATAATTCATGATATACAGTTGAAGTAAGAAATTTACATACACTTAGGTTGGAGTCATTAAAACTCATTTTTCAACCACTCCACAAATTTCTTGTTAGCAAATTATAGTTTTGGCAAGTCGATTCGGACATCTACTTTGTACATGACACAAGTCATTTTTCCAACAATTGTTTACAGACAGATTATTTCACTTATAACAAACTGTATCACAAATCCAGTTGGTCAGAAGTTTACATACACTAAGTTGACTGTGCCTTTAAACAGCTGTCATGGTTTAAAAAGCTTCTGATAGGCTAATTGACATCATTTGAGTCAATTGGAGGTGTACCTGTGGGATGTATTTCAAGGCCTAACTTCAAACTCAGTGCCTCTTTGCTTGACATCATGGAAAATCAAAAGAAATCCGCCAAGACCTCAGAAAAGAAAGTGTAGACACCACAAGTCTGGTTTATCATTGGGAGCCATTTCCAAACACCTGAAGGTACCACGTTCATCTGTACAAACAATAGTATGCATGTATAAACACTATGGGATTACGCAGCCGTCATACCGCTCAGGAAGGAGATGTGTTCTGTCTCCTAGAGATGAACGTACTTTGGTGCGAAAAGTGCAAATCAATCTCAGAACATTAGCAAAGGACCTTGTGAAGATGCTGGAAAAAACAGGTACAAAATTATCTATATCCACAGTAAAACGAGTCCTTTATTGACATAACCTGAAAGATCGCTCAGCAACGAAGAAGCCACTGCTCCAAAACCACCATAAAAATGCCAGACTACGGTTTACAACTGCACATGGGGACAAAGATCATAAATTTTTTGAGATCATACATTTTTTTCATCTGGTCTGATGAAACAAAATAGAACTGTTTGGCCATAATGACCATCATGGAGGACGTTTGGAGGAAAAAGGGTGAGGCTTGCAAGCCGAAGAACACCATCCCAACCATGAAGCACAGGGGTGCTTCACGGTTGTGGGGGTGCTTTGCTGCAGGACAGACTGGTGCACTTCACAAAATAAATGGCATCATGAGGTGGGAAAATTATGTGGATACATTGAAGAAACATCTCAAGACATCAGTCAGGAAGTAAAGCTTGGTCACAAATGGGTCTTCCAAAAGGACAATGACCCCAAGCATACTTCCAAAGTTGTGGCAAAAAAGCTTAGGGACAACAAATTCAAGGTATTGGAGTGGCCATCACAAAGCCCACACCTCAATCCTACAGAAAATGTGTGGAAAAAACTGAAAAAGCATGTGCGAGCAAGGATGCCTGACTCCAGCTATGTCAGGAGGAATGGGCCAAAATTCACCCAACTTATTTTGGGAAGCTTGTGGAAGGCAACCTGAAACGTTTCGAAACATTTCGTAGCCTTCCACAAGCTTATGGAAAAAGGCAATGCTACCAAATACTAATTGAGTGTATGTAAACTTCAGACCCACTGGGAATGTGATGAAAGAAATAAAACTGAATAAATCATTCTCTCTACTATTATTCTGACATTTCACGTTCTTAAAAGAAAGTGGTGTTCCTAGCTGACCTAAGACAGGGAATTTTTACTCTGATTAAATATCAGGAATTGTGAAAAACTGAGTTTAAATGTATTTGTCTAAAGTGTATGTAAACTTCCGACTTCAACTGTATATTGGCAGCACCCTGACATTTTTATGTAAATAAAAGGAAATAAATGTCACCACTTCTGCATGTTTTCAGATATCAGCAGGGTGTCAGGACAGGGTATCTTAGGTAGGCATGCATCATTGCATTGCTGGAATTTTGAACAGGCAGGAGAGAGGTTGCATAATATGACACTGAATCTCAATTTTTATTCACCCTTTTTTTTACCGGGTAAGTTGACCAAGAACACATTCTCATTTACAGCAACAACCTGGGGAATGATTACAGGGGAGAGGAGGGGGGGATGAATGCAAGCCAATTGGAAGCTGGGGATGATTAGGTGGACATGATGGTATGAGTGCCAGATTGGGAATTTAACCAGGACACCAGGGTTAACACCCTTACTCTTTCGAAAAGTGCCATGGGATCTTTAGTGACCACAGAGAGTCAGGGCACCCGTTTAACGTCCCATCCGAAAGACAGCACCTTACACAGGGCAATGTCCCCAATCACTGCCCTGGGGCATTGGCATATTGTTTTAGACCAGAGGAAAGAGTGCCTCCTATTGGCCCTCCAACACCAATTCCAGCAGCATCTGGTTCGACTAGGACTCCCACCATCCAGGGACCGACCAGGACCTGCTTAGCTTCAGAGGCAAGCTAGTAGTGGGATGCAGGGTGGTATGCTGCTGGCCTCATGAGTTGAGGATGTGGAGATGGAGGTGGAGGATTTAGAATGCCACATTATATAATCCTATGCAATGGCTCACCTATGACTATGACAATGACTAAATAATCCTTAATTTAATCCATGAAGTCCCTGACTCTGACACTGTTTAAATGGAGCATTTTGGACTGATTTTACATGTCTGTCATTTAACTCATTTGACTGACAAATTTACTTAAGATCTGATTCAGCTAGTAAATCAATAAATACAGTTTACCAAGACATTTGTTACAGACCACCAATAAGAAAAGAAAGCCTAGAGTGACAGTGGAATGGGGAATCTCTCCATTGGGAGTTCAGTAATAAGAAACCTTACCCTACCCTAAATTCCCTTCCTCTCTACTGTCCCTTCTCTCTGTGCCAGACCAGTCTTCATCCATTGATTGAATTTATGTCTCACAGTTTGGCATGTGGTGTGGTATGGTATGGTGTGTCGGAGAGAACAATGACATAGGGATTGTGGGGATATGGATGTGGTGGGAAGGGGGGCAAGAACAGTTTGACATAATATTTCACAAACAATTTGACATGTAGCATTATAGTGTCTAAGTGAAAGGAGTGTGATCCTCTGGTGTGTGTTTGTCTTTGTAATACCCAGATTGCATATTTAAGGTGAAAGTGCTGGTAAACATTATAGTGTAGTTACCGTGGCATAGTAGTGTGACTTACATGTACAGCATGTACAAATGGCAGGCGCATTCACCAATGTTGCTCTTCCTCACAAAGATGCTTAAACCTGCTGAAAGAAAATGAGGGATTTTGATGTTTTGCCCTTGAGCACTGCATACCTCCAGGCTGATGTGATGAAGATAATACATTTGTTTAGCGTGCCAGTAATACCCCCATGCAGCACACACACAGGCAGACATGCACACACACAGGCACACACACACACACACACACACACACACACACACACACACACACACACACACACACACACACACACACACACACACACACACACACACACACACACACACACACACACACACACACACACACACACACACACACACACACACACACACACACACACACACACACACACACACACACACACTACACACAACACAGATGCAAATAAGAGCTCATGGTTATTGTACTCTATGTACCCTATTTTGTCACCTCTCCAACTCTTTTTGTTACTTCACCAACTATACTGTGTAGGTGAGGGGTACCTTACATCAAGGATTAGCAGTTGAATATAATTATCTGAAAGGGGTTGGAATATACTGTAATTGACAACTTTAAGAATACAACAATAACTGATTGAATTAGTGAAAAATCAGGTCATATTGAATCGGAGATAATTGAAAATATTGATTTGTTGTGGTATTTGTTATCTAGTCACAATTCAGATAAAACAGCCCCGGGTTATGGCTAGGGTTGGACAGAATCCAGATTTGTATATCCTCATACCATCCTTCTCTCATCACGGGATTACAGCATTACCGGCTTAATAAACAAGGGAATGCTAAAAACGCAAAAAAGGCTATTGGGCATCTATTAGCAGAATGCAAACAAAATTAGCACAAGTACTAGTGGATTTCATAGAGGTTGCTAACTAAATATACTAAGGATCACAAACAAAAATAAACTAATTGCAAAGACAAGGCAATCCAGCTCATAATGTTATACAAGTGTAGGTAGTAGCTACCGAATGTCATTTTTGGTGAGCTTGGAAATTTGCAAGCTAATGTGAACGAGAGACATTGTGCAAACAAACAACGTTTTGAAACATGCTTGTCTGAAGGAAGAACAGCACTGGTTCTGGAGCAGCATGTGTACACGCTATGTCTGTGTGGAGTTTGGAGTCGCTAGGGCAACAGGCCTGCCTGCTCTGCTCGGAGAAGATGGGGGAGTAGCAGACTGAGGGTCCGAAAACAGAAAGGAGAAAAAAATACAAGGACAAAGATAGCAGTGGCAGCTGTAACTCATCCAAAGCCATTTGACTTATCAAACATTGCAGAAAGCTAACACTTAATGATGTCCCGTCTTCATATTAATTCAGACACTTACAGTACTTGACTGACTAGCTGTGGTATTTACAAACAAACAAGTGACTGACTCAACTGGAAATTGTGTTAAGTTTCATAATGTGTGACAGGTGAAATGAAGAACGCAGTCTGCTTTATCTCCTAACGTATTTCACAAGTTGACTGCAGATATTAACTGAAAAAGTAGCTACAAATATTAAAATGTATTAAACCGTTTTGACGGTATTGAAAATCCACCCCGTGGCTATATCCCAATACCCCGGTAAACGGTATTACACGGTATAGTGCCCAAGCCTAGTTGGTGGTGCAGTATTTGTAACCTGCAGCATCTATTGCACCATATTTATTTAGGGTTTTATTGATTGCAGTTTCTCAGTGCCCTGAGGATAGTAAAATTCCCATGTTAGGAAATAGCTAAGACTAATGTAAGTTGCCTGTGGAGTTACAGGGTTAGGTATAGGGCTAGATTTTTATCAGAAAGGTGTTTGGGGTTTTGCACTTCTTCCTTAGTTTGTCCCCAGTGAATAGCATTCATCTGATTTAAAAGGCTCCAGACCTAAGTGACCACTCTCTCCACCCCTGTTATGTCTGTCTATCTGCTTCAATTAAAAGTAGGTTTTAGGTACAGATCTACTGTAGTGGCAGCTTATCCTTCAGCAAATCCTCACCTTAACCTGAACCAATAGGGGTAAAACGCACCAGAACACCTCGAACATAGATCAGTGTTTAGTGGCAACTAGGGTCTCAGTAAAGCCCACAACAGTGGAGAGACACACACACACACACACACACACACACACACACACACACACACACACACACACACACACACACACACACACACACACACACACACACACACACACACACACACACACACACACACACACACACACACACACACACACACACACACACACACACAGCGGTAGAGAGGGAGGGAGCCACCCTGCCAGGTCCCCGAGGTTAGAGGCTTGGAGGGTTGTTTGTCTAATTGACTGTCAGGGAGTGGGAGGAGGATCTTCTCAGATCAGCGTTTTCCTCCAGGGGTGGAAACCAGGGGCTGCTCCTTCTCTATCTGTTGCATTGGCAACGTATCAATCATTAGCATTTAAAAAGGAGGCAACTTATTAATTCCTCGTAAATAACTGAGATCATCAGCTGTAATGTAGCAGCACTACTGTAGCAGATCCATACTGAACAGGAGTCAGCACACCATGTGTGTGTGTGTGTGTGTGTGTGTGTCTGTGTGTGTGTGTGTGTGCGCGCCTGCGAGTGTGTGTGTGCTTGCTCCACTCAATCTCTGTTTACATCCCTAGCTGATCCTACTCATAATGAGTGTATATTCTACATTGAAAAGAGGGTTTTTTGTTGTTGTCGATCTACAGTGACATAGATACATATATGCTTGAATGATACAATTGCATTATACTGTATAGATAAAGTATTTTGAAGGAGTTTCAAAGTACCACTGTTGATTGCACTATTGTAGACATGTTAGTTTATATGGGATTCGTTTGTTTGTAGAACATTACCTTCTGTCTAACAGGGTAAAAACATACTCCACGTTTCACTGGAATGAATTGCATGTTTCTTTTAGCCGGAATAATCGAGACATCATCGATTTTAGCAAGGCCAGCCACAGTCTTTGTCTTGCCTGTCAGATTGTGTCTAAAGCAATTTCATAAAGATTTTCGGCAGCTAACTTGAAGCCAAACAGGCTCCTTCATGTCTCTCCACCCCCTCCTGCATCTGTCAATGATCGCCAACTCTTTATTTTCAACTGAAAAACGAATTAAAAGAAATGACACAATGAATATCCTAAAACATTGGACGCCACATTCCCTTAGCTTGTTACGACTTGAATAGATTGAATGCTGAGAACAATTTCATCCTGACCCAAAGACAATGGAGGAAAATATTTTTTTCTGTGAAGGCGTATGGGAAAAGTAATCATGACTGTCTACTTGAAGTACATACTCATCTACCTGGTAATTTTATTATGTGTGTCTGGATGACGGTCAGGTGGGGTGATGTAGATGTTAGTCATGCAGCGAAACCGACAAAATCATGATTCAGTGATCAACTTAATTGACTCCGTTCTCTGCTATTAGAATGATATGTGCTTCAACTGACATGATATTCAACTGCTATCTTAGCTACAGTGTTATTGGGATCATAAAAATGTTCTATTTAATTTGTTCATTTGAAACTCATTTTAGGTTTGTAGTGGTGAAAGTGGATTTCTTGCATTTAGCGTTAGGCTAGACCATTAATAATATATAATAATATATGCCATTTAGCAGACGCTTTTATCCAAAGCGACTTACAGTCATGTGTGCATACATTCTACGATAACAACATTAGACCATTAGACCATAACAACATTAGACCATAACAACATTAGACCATTAGACCATAACAGCATTAGACCATTAGATCATAACAACATTAGATCATAACAACATTAGACCATTAGACCATAACAACATTAGACCATTAGACCATAACAACATTAGACCATAACAACATTAGACCATAACAACATTAGACCATTAGATCATAACAACATTAGACCATTAGACCATAACAACATTAGACCATTAGACCATAACAACATTAGACAATTAGATCATAACAACATTAGATCGTAACAACATTAGACCATTAGATCATAACAGCATTAGACCATTAGACCATAACAACATTAGACCATAACAACATTAGACCATAACAACATTAGACCATAACAACATTAGACCATTAGACCATAACAACATTAGATCATAACAACATTAGACCATTAGACCATAACAACATTAGATCATAACAACATTAGACCATAACAACATTAGACCATAACAACATTAGACCATTAGACCATAACACCATTAGACCATTAGACCATAACAACATTAGACCATTAGATCATAACAACATTAGACCATTAGACCATAACAACATTAACATGGTTTGCAGTTAATAAATAGGAATGGACATTCAGTGCTGGCGTACCGTACATAGACATGGAAGTGTATGGCTGTATGAGTGCAATTTACTCCGGAGGTGTAAGGCCGACATTATACCCACCTCTCTCTCTCTCTCTCTCTCTCTCTCTCTCTCTCTCTCTCTCTCTCTCTCTCTCTCTCTCTCTCTCTCTCTCTCTCTCTCTCTCTCTCTCTCTCTCTCTCTCTCTCTCGTTGGACGTCAGTAAATGGGAACATATAGTTTTACGCTCGTCTTTACAACCCTTTCAACACCCACAGAGAAAAACAAGACTGCTTTAGCTTAATCATTACAGTTAATTCCATATGGATGGAATAACTTAATTATTAGACAGACTGGGCTTGTTAAAACAGAGTCATAAATACAGAACGTTTTTCTTAGCTTCTGGGTCGAAGCCAAACTACTGCTAGTGCTAGCACCAGCAGGCGTTGAGTTCTGGCTGTTGATTAGGTGACATGCACACATGTATGCACGTGACATGCACACATGCATTGCATGCAGAAAAACACATAGGCATGTAGACACAGACACAAACATAAAACACACACACACATAATGTCTGTATAGAAACATGCAATAGGGCTGGGCTGCCCATTCGGGTCAAAGCTTTCTACAATCTCAATATTTCTTCCCCTGAGTGGTACTCCATTCATTTGTTATGCGTTGGTGTGCATATTGGCAGGCTGATGGGTACTGCACCACCAATCTCTTTTTCTTCTCTTTGATATAACATTGACTTAAAACTCCCTTTGCACCTTGAGTCCACACATATCCCATGATATTTCATATTGCAGGGAATAATCACAGTGGGGAAAAATTATACAATCTCGGAGAGGATATGACTCCGACAATGAGGTATCTGTGCCACAGAGAACACACAAGTGTGAACACACAAAAAAGACGAATAATGATATTTATACAGAAAATGAAATATGCCGGGCTTGCACATTTGCGTTGCTGAACAAACAATAAATTATACCTTGTTTTGCTACAGAAGCCCAATGATAATATCGCACCCAATGAGATAAAAGAAATAGGGCTGCTTGGATGCAGGAGTGAGAATGCCCTTGCTTAAACCAAATGGAAACAGAAACATTCCCATGTAGGTCCTGTCATAGTGGGTTACCTCAAGCATACATTATAGCTACGGCTCTGCACAGCTCGCTGCAATGGGGTCAGTCTGTAAACACACAACTTCACCTAGCCGGTGTGTCCGTGTTTGTCTCTTTAGCTCAGAGGAATCTCTATTCAGACCACACACACACACACACACACACACACACACACACACACACACACACACACACACACACACACACACACACACACACACACACACACACACACACACACACACACACACACACACACACACACACACACACACACACACACACACACACACACACACACACACACACACACACACACACACACACACACACACACACGAATGCCTGCATGCGCACCCACACACACACACTGAAGAATCTCATATGCAGTGAGATATTAAGTGTACTCACTATAACCAATCATTTTATGAACTTGCACAAGGCTTGAACTTCATTAAAAACTGTGCCAGAGAAAGGAAAATTAAGCCGTGAAAATCTACCAGCGTTGACAGACCATGTCCACAATACTCTGCATCGGTTTGCCTTACTGAATATAGCAGCTCATGTTTTCTCGAGCATATTTTCTCTAGCACTTTACAAATGACCTCGACCCACCTATACCCCAGCACATTGACTCGGTCCCGGAACCCCTTCTCTATATAGCCTCCTTATTGTTATGTACATTTATTGTGTTACTTTTTGATTGATTAGATTTTTTTTAAACTAGTTTATTTAGTAAATATTTGATTAACTCTATTTCTTGAACTGCATTGTTGGTTAAGGGCTTTTAAGTAAGCATTTCACGGTAAAGCCTACACATGTCGTATTCGGGCGCATGTGACAAATATTTTAATTTTAAATTTTATTTTATTTAAAATACAGAACAGAAGAATCTGTCTGTAAAGTTTGACCAATGATTTTCTTCTTCTGTATCCACTGCCGATTCGTGAAGCAGCAATACAAACCACATGTCGCCTGGTTATCCTATATGACTGGTAGAGACCAACATTTCTGAAGCAGTGTCATCAAAGATTCTGGAAGCCTGAAAATGTGGACGAGACAACAAGTATCTGCTTCTAGTTCTGCGTGTCAGCAGCACACACACACACACACACACTAGGAATGTGTATCTTTCCCTTTCCATACGATACATGGGCTCCTATACGAAACGATACCGTTTGATTAGAGGAACGAATCAAAGTGATTCTGTTTGATGCAAATACGATTCGATGCACTAACATTTGTTACATAAACACATTAATTTTCCAACTCATGAGTTGACTGCTGTGTGTGTGTGTGTGTGTGTGTGTGTGTGTGTGTGTGTGTGTGTGTGTGTGTGTGTGTGTGTGTGTGTGTGTGTGTGTGTGTGTGTGTGTGTGTGTGTGTGTGTGTGTGTGTGTGTGTGTGTGTGTGTGTGTGTGTGTGTGTGTGTGTGTGTGTGTGTGTGTGTGTGTGTGTGTGTGTGTAAATTATGTATATGTCTATGGTGTATGTAGGCACCTGAGCTGAGCCATGAATAAAATCTCATGTAAACCCTGATCAGCCTCTCAAAGGGACAGATGGACTGAGCTTTGCCAGATAAAAGTTGTGTCTCCAGCGGTAGCTTTGGCTACTTTCGTAAAATACAAATTTCAACAGCACATTTTATAAAAATAACTACAACTGATCAAGCGTAATATTGCACAAGCCATTTTACAAGCATTTTAATGCTGAAGGTGATGCGCAGAGCTGCCAGATAAGGTATCGTCCTGCCTCTCATTGGTCCGCACAGTGCAGTTTAACTAGGCTGCTGATATTGCCTGGGGTAGGTTGGTATGCAAAATGACTTGTAGATCAGTTACAGTCCACACAATTATATGCATTGAAGGAGTTGTTTCCGTAACACACGCACGCACACACAAAATTGACACACGCACAAACAAACACACTGACACGCAGCAGCAGTCTGATGGAGAGATTGAGAGATGGCATGACTCACACAACATGCTAGCAGAGAGAGAGAGAAACTGACAGACTGACTGACAGACAAGCACGCAGGCAGACATGACACACACACGCACGCACGCACGCACACACGCACGCACGCACACACACACACACACACACACACACACACACACACACACACACACACACACACACACACACACACACACACACACACACACACACACACACACACACACACACACACACACACACACACACACACACACACACACACACACACACACACACACACACACACGACCAGTGAAGCCTAGTGAGACAGCAAAACTAGCAGAACCCACCCTCATCTTACCTCACCCTAATAGCTTGTGATCAGCTAGCAGAGCTACACAAAGTGTTCAGCCCAGGTGTAACCACTTGAGCAAATTGCCTCATTAATTGATGGACTTGAACCCATTGTGGTGCGCTCCAGCGTGCAGAGCAGAGTAGAAAGGGATGCTGCCTGCCTGCTTGCTGCCAGTGGAGGGAAGGGAGTCTATCAGACTCTAATGAAATAATTGGCACAAATGGTTACACATGGGCTCACTGCTTTGTCAGGCCCTTTCTCCCATCAGTACAGATAACCGCTCAACTGGATATGCCTGATGGACCATGCCACTGCTTGTAAGAGCAAATGGAATGATGAGCGGAGGAGCAGTGGTAGGTTACGACTGGACTGACTGACCACAGACTGACACATAGCGCTGTGACAGTTAATGATTTAGAAAGGAAAGGGACAGATGGACTGAGCTTTGTCAGGAAGAGAGAGGGGGGAGAGACAGAGATATTCAAAGAGAGAGGAAGAAAGAAGAGAGAGATTTTAAGAGAGAGGGAGACAGAAAGAGATTGCCACAGGTTGTATGTAGCTGGTCTGCTACTCTGCTTTATTTTTGGGGGGATACTATGGTGACTCGTCCTAAAAAAAAGGTATTGGTAGGAAGTGAATGGCTATTGCCAAGCCATGTGTAAGAGCCGGTCAGAGACTATACAATACCATAAAGTATTTGAGAGATGAAGTTTGTGTGTGATGTGCATGTAGTTAGTATGGTTCACTCTGTTTACCTGTATGTGTGTGTACAGTGCATTTGGAGAGTATTCAGATCCCTTGATTTTTGTACGTTATAGCCTTATTCTACATGTCAATGGTGTACTGGAGACGAAGTCAGGTGCAGTAGAGCAGAGTATAATGAACAGGCGCACTTTAATTATTGTTTCAAAAATGAAAGCACTTACATAAACCAAACGCGCTCAAAAAACGGAACATAAAAGTAAAGTGCGTAAACTAACACCACATAACATGAAACAATTAAACACAAAACATGCTGGGAACCAGAGGGTTAAATACAAGTAGATTGATTTGGGAAATGAAAACCAGGTGTGTATGGAAACAAGACAAGAAAACTGGATTGGAAAACTGGATTGGATTGCATTCATCAACCCGTACGGCATGACGAGGTACTCATAATGCCCTTTGGTGGTACTGAACGCTGTCTTCCACTCGTCTCCCTCCCGGATACACACCAGGTTATACTCACTCCTGAGATCCAGTTTCGTGAAGAAGCGCGCCCCGTGCATTGACTCAATCGCCGTGGCGATAAGAGGTACCGGGGTAACTGTACCTCAACGTGATGTGATTGAGACCTCTATAGTCAATGCATGGGCCTAAACCTCCATCCTTCTTCTTCAAGAAAAAATAAACTTAGGAGGCGGGTGAAGTAGAGGGCCAAATGCACCCCTGACGCAGGGTTTCAGAGACATGTATCCATAGCCACCGTCTCTGCCTGCGACAGGGAAACACGTGACTCCTGCGTGGCGTAGTGTCTGCACAGAGATTTATTGCACAATCCCCCCGTCGATGAGGTGGTAATTGAGTCACCTTCTTTTTACAGAAGGCGAAAGTCAAATCGGTATATTCTGGGCGGGGATGTGCACCTGATCTGGACTTTCCACAGTGGTAGCACCAACGGAAACCCCCACACACCTCCCTGAGCACTCTCGCGACCACCCTGTGAGATCCCTCTGTTGCCAGGAAATAGTGGGGTTATGCAGAGCCAACCAGGGAAGGCCTAGTACCACAGGAAACGCAGGAGAGTCAATGAGAAAGAGACTGATTCTCTCCTCATGATCCCACTGCATAACCATGGCCAAGGAGATGATGGCCTCCCTGATTAGACGGACCCTAATGGTCGACTATCTAGAGCGTGTACCGGGAAGGGACTAACTTTAGGAAAAATGGGCATCCCTAACCTAATGGCTAATGCTCTGTCGGTAAAATTCCCAGCTGCGCCTGAATCGACGAGTGCCTTATGCTGGGAATGTGGGGAAAACTCAGGGAAACAAACAGGCACAACCAGTTGATCAACAGAGGACTGGATGAGTGTGGTGCAAACTCACCTAGGGTGACGCCAGTGTGCCCGGCCTGTTGCCTCGACACCCAGAGGAACCAACATGGCGCCGACCGGCAGGGTGTCCTCTGCGGCCTCTGATGGCTCCTCCTCCAGTTTCCCTATGAGCTGCACCGGAGCGGGGGTGATAGATGATGGAACCGACAGAGCCCCCTCTGTACGTCCGCGGGTGACCAGCAGATTATCCAACCGGATGGACAAATCCACCAGTTGGTCGAAGGAAATGGTGGCATCCCTGCAGGCCAGCTGACGTCGGACGTCCTCTCGTAGGCTGCATCGATAGTGGTCGATGAGGGCCCTGTCGTTCCAGCTTGCTCCGGCCAAGGTCCAGAATTCCAGGGCGAAATCCTGGGTGCTCCTCGTCCCCTGCCTCAAATGGAAGAGCCTTTCCCCCACCGCTCTGCCCTCAGGTGAATGGTCGAAGACGGCCCTGAAACGACGGGTTGAAATACTCGAAGTGGTCTGGCGCCGTGTCTCTTTCTCTCCACACAGCGTTTGCCCACTCCAGTGCTCTTCCCGTGAGGCAGGAGACAAGGGCGGCCACTCTCTCCCCTCCTGATAGAGCTGGGTGCACAGTGGCCAGGTAGAGGTCCAGTTGTAACAAGAATCCCTGGCACTGTGCTGCCGCTCCATTATACTCCCTGGTAAGGGAGAGACGCATCCCCCCGGAATTCTCTCCGGATGGAACGGGTGGAGACAACCCTGTTTGTGCTGATCGAGGCACTGGAGAGACTTCCTGTCTCTCCCAGCGGTCCATGGCCTGGACAACGCAATCCATGGCACCAAGATGATGTAACATGGCCGAATGTTCCTGGACGCGCTCCTCGACTCCTCTAACCGCGGTACCTGCTCCTGCTGACTCGATGGGCGGTGTGTAATTCTGTCAATGGTGTATTGGATGCGAAGTCAGGTGCAGGAGAGCAGAGTATAATGAACAGGCGCACTTTTATTATTGTTCCAAAAATGAGAGCACTACATAAATCAAACCCGCTCAAAAAGGAACATAAAAGTAAAGCTCGTAAACTAACACCACATAACATGTCGTTCCATGTTATATTCATAACATGTCGTTCCATGAAACAATTACACACAAAACATGATGGGAATCAGAGGGTTAAATACAAGTAGATTGATTGGGGAAATGAAAACCAGGTGTGTATGGAAACAAGACAAGACAAATGGATATTTGAAAAATGGAGCGGCGATGGCTAGAAAGCCTGTGACGTCGATCGCCGAACGCCGCCTGAACAAGGAGAGGAGCCGACTTCGGCGGAAATCGTGACACTAAAATGTATTAAATATAAAATTTCCTCATCAATCTACATCAATCTAATCACAAAGAGAGAACTGTTATTTTTATGTTTGCAAACAGAAATACCTTATTTACATAAGTATTCAGACCCTTTGGTATGTGACTCGAAATTAAGCCCAGGTGAATCCTGTTTCCATTGATCATCGTTTAGATGTTTCTACAACTGATTGGAGTCCACTTGTGGTAAATTCAATTGATTGGACATGATTTGGAAAGGCACACACCTGTCTATATAAGGTTCCACAGTTGACAGTATATGTCAGAGCAAAAACCAAGCCATGAGGTCGAAGGAATTGTCCGTAGAGCTCTGAGACAGGATTGTGTCAAGGCACAGATCTGGAGAAGTGTACCATCTAATTTCTGCAGCATTGAAGGTCCCCAAGAACACAGTGGCCTCCATCATTCTTAAATGGAAGAAGTTTGGAACCACCTTCCTAGAGCTGGCTACCCGGACAAACTGAGTAATCGGGGGAGAAGGGCTTTGGTCAGCAAGAAAAGCTCCAATTAGGATAGAGTGACGTGAATTTCATTGTGTAATTTAAATTTCGATATTTGTATTTTCAGTTTAATTCTGGCTTTTTCACAGGGGGAGCAATGTTCTATCGGAAAGGGATTTGTTTACTTTTATGTGGAGATGGGAGTACCTTCCAGAAGGACAACCATCTCTGCAGCACTCCACCAATCAGGCCTTTATGGTAGAGTGACCAGACAGAAGCCATTCCTCAGTAAAAGGCACATGACAGCCACCTTGGAGTTTGCCAAAAGGCACCTAAAGGACTCTCAGAACATGAAAAACAAGATTCTCTCGTCTGATGAAACCAAGATTTAAACCTGGCACCATCCCTACGGTGAAGCATGGTGGTGGCAACATCATGCTTTTGGAATGGTTTTCAGCGACAGGGACAGGGAGACTAGTCAGGATCAAGACAAAGATAAATGGAGGAAAGTACAGGGATGTCCTTGATGAAAATCTGCTCAAGAGGTTCACCTTCCAACAGGGCAATGACACTAAGCAACTTCAGGGACAAGTCTGAATGTCCTTGAGTGGCCCAGCCAAAGACTGGACTTCATCTCGAACATCAGGTCTCCCTAATCGAACATCTCTGGAGAGACCTGAAAATAGCTGTGCAGCGAAGCTCCCCATCCAACCTGACAGAGCTTGAGAGGATCTGCAGAGGTGAATGTGAGAAACTCCCCAAATAAATACAGGTGTGCCAAGCTTGTTGGTCATACCCAAGAAGACTCAAGGCAGTAATCGCTGCCAAAGGTGCTTCAACAAAGTACTGAGTAAAGGATTTGAATACTTATGTAAATGTGGTATTTCAGGGAGTTATTTTGCAAAAACATCTAAAAATACATTTATGGGGTATTGTGTGTACATTGATGAGAGGGAAAAAATATTTAATGAATTTTAGAATAAGATTAACGTAACAAAATGTGGAACAAGTCAAGGGGTCTGAATACTTTCCAAATTCACTGTGTGTGTGTGTGTGTGTGTGTGTGTGTGTGTGTGTGTGTGTGTGTGTTGTGTGTTTGGTGGGGGCAGATGATGAAGAGGGAGGATGGGGTGGTGGTGTGGGAGAGCTTGGGGGTGGTGAATGCTGAAAGGCTAAACGTGTGGACAGCGGCACTGAGCAAAGCAAAGCAACCCTCCATAATGAGCTCTGACAGTAGAGAACAGCACAGGGAAGAAAATAAGGGCAGCCAGCTAGACTAGCGCTGCAGAGTGAGAGCTTAGATCCCCCAGTTACTGTGGAAATACAGATAAGCGTATTTCCTCTCTTATTCTCATAAGAAGCTCTGCATTGGGTCTGATGTGCAGAGAATACCAATTACTCTGAACCAATACCTCACTACTGGCAAGCAACCTCCACTCTGCTCTGAGCCAGAGTGAAGAGAAGGAAAGAGTGAAAAATAATCTACTCTATAATTTCAACTCTTTCTGCAGCCTCAACCCTGTCATATTCATGAGCTCCTTGATAATTTCCTAATACCATTTAGCAAACGTGACCAGAGACCTAGGGTGCGTCCCACATGGCAGCCTATTCTCTACATAGTGCACTATTTTTGACCAAAGCCCATAACTGGACCTGATCAAAGGCAGTGAACTTTACAGTATAGTACAGTACAAAACAAAAAAGCCCCTATAACAGCATCAGCAGGCATTTAATATGAAGATTGAACTTTACAGTACATTGGAGCTTTGCTTTGCCCACATAGAATGATCATGCAGTAATAGCTTAGCTATAGTGTCTGAGCCCCAAATGGCATCATATTCCCTAGTGGACTAGTATCAAAAGTGTGGTGCTCGATAATAGTCGGGGTGTAGAGCGGAATGAATAATGAATGTCTAAATGCTGGGCCACAGTAGAGAACATCCCCCCTATTAGACTGGATTGTCTGTCTGAGCCTAATGGCAGCTACTAGCTTTATTACTATAGTGAAACACACACAGACAAGCACACAGGAATGCACACACACACAGACACACACACACACTAATGTAGACACGGTACATTACCTTAACAGAGAAATACTTCTGCCAATAAAGTACTGTACTGTATGGAATGTCTATACGACAAAGCAATAGGCATAATACACACACACACAACACAGTGATGGAAGCGGAGAGGGGAGTCAAGCCGTGTATTGTGTCAGCTTGATAATAGCACTCAAACGGACAATTTTCACCAGATGAATGACAGGGCTTCGAGTCACAGTAGGGAGAAAAATGAGGATGCGAGTCGCATTGGAATCATACGCTCTACCCTGTGTCACCTTCACCACTGACAGCCACATTATATTCGTTTTTCCTTCTATTTTCTTCCGTTATTCTTTCCCCTTTCTTTTTCCCGAAGCATTGCTCATCAGAGAGACAGAAATGTGTTTATTTCAGGAGTCAACTGTCAAGAAGCCCACCTTTGTGATTGGCACAAAGCCTGGTGATGCTCTGTATTGGCTTTAAAAGCATCACGTTTTACAACCTCAGCAGCTCTACTCTTCTGTACATGGTGTACAATATTGTCTACATTGTGCTTGGTAATGCATTTTTCCTTTCCTTTACTTCAGCAATTGCTGAACAAACTATTACCAATAATATAGGCTACTAATAAAATAATTGGTAGACATCAGTAGGCTAAAATAGATTTTTCTTCTACACAAGGATTTATTTCCAGTAACTGGTCTGAAAAACCTCCTCGCCCTCACTGGTTGGACCGTTCATGTGTTGGGCCATAATCCGGTGCACCCTGGTTCAGTCTAAATTGACTCCTCCATTGGTGTCCTTATGGGGTGGCCGCGCATAGGTATTGTAACGCAGCCGCTCGCACACCCACAATTTTCACAGGTACCAAACATTTGACAGAGATAAGGAGCTCCAAGGACTAACTGAAAATAAACACATTTGATGGAAATGAAATGAACGTCTACCACATGAGTTAATGAATGTTCATGTGCACTTTAAACATCGCCATTCAGGATAGGAATTTGGTCAATTAAATGCAACAATGTTGCAATAAATGGTAATGAAATGAAATTGTGAAACGCTCGCAATTACTGTAAGAATATATGCTATAAAGATTGAACAGAAATTAAGTTTAACTTCGGGGGTTAACATGAACAAACATTTATAATTGGGAAACAAAGCTCTATGAAATGGCAGGAGTTTGGAGAGCGCAATAGTGGTGAGGCTTGTCTAGATTTAGACATTTATTTATCAAATGTTTTTGGTAAATAAACAGCTTCTAGTACTGAGAACTGTGCACTGCCTTTCCATACCTGTCAGCTCTTTCCTTGCTCCCAGCATGTGGTGGCGCTATCTCTATGTGAACGGCCAGGCGATAGAGGTTTGTTATCATGGTACACTAACACACACACCAGAGGGGAGATGGCGAGATGGGCATACTTTAGCTCCCATGGAATTCACCTCACACACACACACAGGGCCCAGAAATTACAACAAGGTTATCGCATAGTCATGTGATGCTATTTATGTGCTCTGCTGCATCTTCCCTTCAACCGCTTTAGAAGTCAATGGGATATTGAAGGACTTTGTTATATATGGCACAGCTATGTAGACCTATGTGAGACTTGCGTCGTTGGATTTACATAGAAGTTATTTCATCTACGAACCCCACCTTTCCATTTGAGTCATTGCGATGTAAATACATAATCAGTGAAAAGTAGGCCTATAATGGAAGATTAACACAAACCAATCTAAGGTACTTGGAGAGAAGTTGCTTGGAAAGACCGAATGATTAATAAGGCCCTAAAACTACCACCTGGTCTTATTTTCTTTGCAGGGTCTGTGTTCTTCATGCCTCTGGGTGGGTTACATTCATCCAGGAATGCGTCCCAAATGGCATCCTATTCCTTATGTAGTGCACTACTTTTGAAAAGAGCCCAATGGGAGCAGGTGAAAATTAGTGCACTATGTAGGGAATAGGGTGTTATTTGGGACACAGCCCTCCTCCTGCTTTATAATCATCTCCCATACCCATAAATGCCATAGCTGATACTGCTACTAAACTGAGCGAATGCATATGTAGAACTAAATATTCATGAGTAAATGTCTGGCCAAACTGCTTTTTAGCCATAACATTGAAATGTAAGAGGTGGTTTGATTTTTATGTTATTGTGTTTGTTGATGGTGCTTTTACAGTTGGGAGCTTTTGCGGCGTGGTATCTGGTTCTGCATATCAAACATAGGGATGTTTTTTGAGGGTAGAATAAAATAGAATAGAATATCTAGGGCCCAGAAGCAGATGTGTAGATTCAGACCCCCTTCTGGGTCTCTCCAGGATAGTGGGGTGGGGTTGCTAGTCAAATGCCCATCAGGGTGACATGTCAGTGGGGTGACTGAGTGACTGACAGCCCCTAGTGGCAAACCACCACCACCGTCACACACACACACACCGTCTCCAGGGACGAACCAGATGGGGGCATCCCTAATTACTTGAGGCTCTTCAGGCTCAACCCAGAAACATGCCCCATTTCTGTCCCGTAGAAACAGTAGTTTAGCTGGGTTACAGATGTAGGATCTTAATTTGGACACTCTTTTGTTCCTGTGAATTTTCCTGCACGGCAAGAAATGCAAACTTCTAGTCTATTTTCAATTTCCACTTTGAAATTTCAGACATGATTTGCCCTAACGGAAAATGTATCAACCCCTACAAAAATGTCCACTCAATATAATACACATAATAATGAACATTTCCTGTTGCTGCATGATTATTTCCCTGGTGTAGCAAACTGTCTCGAATTACTACATCTGTAGTAAAGGACTGTACTGTGTGCAGGTGTTTGTTCCAGCCCAGCTTTATGTAATACACCTGATTCCATCAATACACTAATCATGTCTTTGAATTGTTATGGTCGGTCTAGTTCATGGTCTTCAGTTTAGACCATATTTAATTGAATCAGGTGTGTTGTCATTGGGTTTCAATAGAAGTTCTCTCACACCGTTTCATTATTTCCTTCAATGACTGTAGTTGCCACCTGGTGACAACACAATATCTCTCCCTATTTCTGTGTCTGAATAACATGACTCTCTATGTTACCTCACATTCCCCCAGCTAGCCATCAATCTCTCAGAATAATTACTATACTATATCTATAAAAGCCCAGTCAATAGAAAATAAAAATCCTCCTCTCTTCTTGTATTTGAATTATGCCATTTCTGAGCCTAGATAGAATATTGCAGACAGTTCTCATTTAGTGACACACAGAGGGAGTTCGGTGCTGTTGAATTGAAGTCATTGAATCAATCCTCTCCGACGTCGACATGAGCTGTGTTTCATGCTCTTAGTGTGTGTTGTTCATTGTCATACAGTCAGTTGTCAGACCCGTCATTGGGATGATTAGGGGAAAGGCTTTGTGGAGTGAAGCTCATCGTTATTCTGGGAGAAGAGAATGGCGGGCAGGGAGTGGGAGGATTAGCTGGCTGAGTGGTGAACTGACTGCCTGGAGGTTAGAATAGAGCTGTCGTTGTAACGATGTAAATGAACAAAACAAGAAACACGAACAGCACACCAACATGACACAGAAACAAAGACGACTGGGGAAGAAATCAAAGGGGGTGACATATAAAGGCAGGTAATCAAGGAGATTATGGAGTCCAGGTGAGGTGTGCGCCATAACAAGCAGCCTGGTGAACTAGAAGCCGGAGAGGGAGCACACGTGACAGTACCCCCTCCCCGACGCGTGGTTACAGCCGCAGAACGCCGACCAAGATGACGATCCCGGGGATCAGGAGCGGACCGGTCACCTCTGCTAAGGCGCGGGAACCTGTCGATCCAGCTGAGGCGCGGAAGCATGGCGACCTAGAGCGCCAGAGAGAGCACACGTGACAGTCGTTAACTGGGGTAACCAGTAACAAGTATTATAGGCATGGGATGGGACTGTTTTTTTGGTGCTGATGCAAGTAGATAATTGGGCAAATAGTTTATGAGGGTTTGTGTTTGTGTACTTGTTTGGAAAGATATAGAATATTGCCCCTGGTATGTTAGAGTTTGTGAGTAAGAGAGGTAAAGAGAGATAGAGAGAGACCAATGGAGAAAGAGAGAGAGATACCTATATCAACCAACTGTCTGACTGAGAGAGGTACAGCAAACATTTGAGAAATGCAAAGAGAAAGAGATGGAGGGAGAATGTGAGCGTTCTTTATCATACAGCTGAGCCACAGTGAGAGGCCAGCTGAATGTGAGAGTGAGATTAAAAGAAGTCTGGTTTGGAGTCTGCATCCAATCACTGCAGTCCCTGAGTCCTCCTGATGAATGCTGATCAACCCTCCATGAAAGAAGTCATGGACTTGCACTACTCCCACACACAACCACACACACATGCACATGCACGATCGAGCGCACTCGGACACACACTCCAACTGCAAACACATCCTAACTAGGCCTGATTATAGGCTTTTGCTGCCACAGATCAATTGCATACCTAATGGTGGCCCCTCTATCCTTCCTCCTGGCCCCGAGGGCTGAGACATGGTGTTTAGTTTCAGATGGAGGTTTAACCTGTGAAATCACAGTGACATTTAAGGGACGAGCATTTGTAGATCCTCAGGGATTGGAAGATGTGCTTAATTGCAGTGGTGCTTTGTGTGTATACGTTTGTGTGTGGGCAGGCGGTGGAGGGGGGGGTTGTGTGTGTGTAGCGCTAGGGTGATCAGGGTCATTTGTTTTCCCGTCTTCCACCGTTTTAACTGATGAACATTCAGAATTAAAACTAATCATGATATTACAAGAATTCATTATTCTTAAAGACTAACACAGAGGAAAAGGTTGCCCCTCATGGGAAACCAGCATTCTCCATATGCAAGCTACTTCAAGGTCAAACAAGGAAAAAAGGCTACCATCATTATGAAAAGATACTTGCCTGGTAGATACTAATTCATTTTGATGTATTTTCATACAGAGCTGATAAATTCAATTATGTGTATACACCCTGTGTATTTAGTGTATAATAGGAGCAGAGCTTTGCATTGTGATAAACAGCAATGTGTTTTAATTTGCGTGAACTATGCCTCGAAGCATGTAGCTTATACTGCAGAAGGTCGTCTTACTCACTACCTCTAGATGGCTGCGTTTAGACAGAAAGCCCAATTCTGATATTTATTCAATTTATTGGTCTTTGAACAATCACATCAGATCTTTTCACATCAGATATTTTTCAGAGCTGATCTGATTGGTCTAAATTATTAAAAAATAATTGGGCTGTCTGTGTAAATGTAGCCAATGTTACTCAGACTGCAGGTCTACCAGTGTATGCGTCTGTCTGTCTGTCTGTCTGTCTGTCTGTCTGTCTGTCTGTCTGTCTGTCTGTCTGTCTGTCTGTCTGTCTGTCTGTCTGTCTGTCTGTCTGTCTGTCTGTCTGTCTGTCTGTCTGTCTGTCTGTCTGTCTGGCTGGCTGGCTGGCTGGCTGGCTGGCTGGCTGGCTGGCTGGCTGGCTGGCTGGCTGTGTGGCTCAGTTGGTAGAGCATGGCGCTTGCAACGCATGGATTGTGGTTTTGATGTCCAAATGTATGTATGCATGACTGTAAGTTGCATAAAAGCTTCAGCTAAATGGCATATACTATGTTATTGTTTGTGCAGTAGTTTCAGGAGAGAGAAAATATAATCACCTGGCTGGAGTCAGTCCAATAGCCAGTGAGGTGCTCCGCTGCTTCCCGCTCCAAACAACCACACAAGTCTCCAAAATAGATTGGACAGGCAGCACTTTTCCTTTTTATGATGACAAAGCTTGTAACAAGAGTTGTCTCAAGAACATTTCTGACTTCTGGTAGCATTGACAGAGAGCTAATATTTCTCCTCTTTGCCCAGCACTTTAGAGGCCCAAGCTGCCACTCCCTGATATCTGTTTTCCAACAGCATGCAGAGTCTATGGCTGTATTTTGTCAGCCCCATACTGTATACAGCTGATGTACTCTTTAATGCTGGGTGGGTAGTAAGTGTAGTGTGTGTGTGTGTTTGTGTGCCTGCTTGCCTGCCTGCATTGGCTCATGCGTTCATGACGATGTATATGTGGCTGTGTGTGTGTACATAACATGCACATTTGTGTGTCAGGATGTGACCCATGGGCGGTGTGCCGCTCTCCTACCTAGAGGTGTGCTGTGTAGAGAAGCTGTGCTGACTCTGTGCTGGCTCTTACAGACCTTTATTAAGCCAGGCCTGAGGGCAGGGAGGATCATCAAGGTTTCACTAATTTACAGTTTGAATCCAAATTAGATTTCAGACAACTCAGCTTGTTGTTGGCTCTGTATCTATGTCTCTCTGTGAACAGCTGTATGCTACTGTAGTTTATTAAAACAGTCAGACCTCTGTGTGTGTGTGTGTGAGAGAGAGAGAGAACATGGCTGCATCTGACTGTGTGTTGCTTTGTTTGTGTTTTTCAGAGGGATTTTGGCAGGAATGTGTATGAGTGTGTGAGCATAGATATTTGCCTCCCTCCGCTCTCTGGCTGAGTGGTGATGAGGTGATGGAGTCGAACATTATGCACATCAGGGGCAAAAATTCAGAATTTGAACAAAAAATCCAAATGTCGGATATCCCCACTCTGGCTGGATTCCAATACACATCACTTTGCAAGCCAGCATAATGTGACATGAAGGCCTGATTTGGCCTGTAAACTGTGAGTTTCAGGCAACTGTAATAAGGTAAAACTAGGCCCTCAATATAAGGCATAATGAAATAAAAGTTGTATTGTGTTAAATAATGTAAGTTTAATGATAACATATTCGCTTAGGACCTCACTTGGTGAAGGCCACAGGACTGAAAATGGATGAATGCAACAACCATTTCTCTGTCACTAACAAATGTGTTCACCGTCTGCAATTCACTCAAATAAGCTAATAAGCAAACCAGGCTTTAGACTAAGCAGTGTGTTAATTTAACAATAACAAGTGTGGACCTGTATAGAGACTGGACCAGTGTTAAATGTAACACTCCCAGTGTTGATTTAAAACTGGAGAATTTGCTGTGTATCTTTGCCATGCATTTTGTGATTGAACATTTTTTTCTGTGATTTTATTGAGTAGAGAGTTGGAGAATAGAAGTGAGTACACATGAACCAGCAGTGTATTGTATGGTACACAGCAAATTGGATAGTTTTATCTATTGATTTTTCAGTGTAACATTTCTAGTGTTGATTCAGGGGTTAACCTTTTCACGTGTGAGTTCCAAATATCTCTAATGGTCACCCCAGTGTGAGTTTTTTTACGCACGTGATGTCAGAATGCACTCACAGTTCCAAAATGTGATTGTTACGCAACCAGACAGTTAATTTCCTTGAAACCAAGGCACGCTGCCTGCTAATTATATATAGGCTATGTTTCAACTTGTCAATTTCTAATTATTTTCGAACAAGTTTTATTTTCTCCTCATTAATTCACATAGAAGTCGCCCATTTCAATGTTGCGGACACGGATGAGCTGGATAAACTTCTCTCTCCGACGAGAGCCAAAGCACTTCCCCAGTGTTTCCCCAGTTCAAGTATGCAGACAGCTCCAGTCAGTACAGAACTTGCACAAACTTTTTCCCCGTGGCTCATATTCCAGCCTGCTCCTACATTGCCTATATTGTTGTTTTCCTTACTTATAATAATTTGGACATGTATGCGTTCCTATCAAGTAGATACCTTATTAAGTTATCATTATATTTTCTGTGTATCGTGTTGCCGTTTCTACTGTAGCACACTATATGTATGTATGGAGCATAATGTATTTACTGTTTTATTCACATGTTTTCAAGCACTGAAGACACATCATGCATTCCGATTCTTGTATAGATTGTAATGAACACATATGATGTGTGTAAAAAACTTTTTGGAAGGTTGTACTGATTATGATGAGCTAATGCTAAGCTAAATGCCAGCTATGTGTGGCACCATGTTTGTTGACATCATACAATGCATTCTGGCTGTCATGTAAATGTCTGTCAGACCAAAGATGTTATAACAAAACAAGGTGAAGGGATGGTTCACTTTACTGGCCTAGGTTGTAATTACCAGTGATGCCAGCTCGTACCCTCCTTTCCAGGGTTTTTAATTGAATTTAGCTTATAAACTTCTCATATGTTTGCCCCCATTATTGATAAATCCCCCTTCATAGTAATATTCCCTGCATCATATCCCACCACGATATACCTTCACCCCATTTCTACCCCCCATGGACTTGAAATCCCCCACAAATTAAACGAAACCCTCACCAACCCCTCTAAAATAGTCTCACCCAAATCTGGAATCCCTGGGGTGAAGAGCTGTGAGGTGATAACATTTGATTTACTTTGTGATTTGTCAAAGACCGTAAATGATTTGTCAAGTCATGTGCTCTGGATCGTATATACACTGTAACAAGTACATCAAAAAATGTTAATATGCTGAAAAGTGGCCAAATTAAGTTATTTTGACTTTTCGCATAAACAAACATGGCTGCCATCGTAAAGAATTTAGCTGCTGTTATCTTAGCTGACACACATCTCTTTTCTAAACGATATTACATTTCTTCCTTGTGCTCACCAAAGATGAGGTGCATTGTAAACAGGTCTAGCTATTAGGTCGCTAACTTATTCTTTGTTTTTTTTGTTGTAAGCGCAACCTGTTATTTAGACTGGTTTAAAGAATGAGTTTGGCTGTGGATGTGTTCCATGTGATGCTTGGATGATGAAGTTTGCATTTATCTTTAACAATAAAAGGGTACATTGTGGAATAAAGTTAAATAAAGACCTTTATTTACCATCAGTACAAAACATTGTTTAGATGCTTTTCAGACAACAATGCTGTTTCGACACATTTGTTGCATCATTCATTCTGTTGCTACTGTTCATATTGGCGATGGTACGCTGCAGGGATCACTCAACTATGATCACTGTACAGCACTTTGAGATATCAGCTGATGTACGAAGGGCTATATAAATAAATTTGATTTGATCACAAATATGTGATCGAATGTGGTAAAGGGTTAAATTAACTTAAAAGAACCCCGGCAAACATGCCCACATTGGCCGATGCATCTTTGCTAATTAATAGGAATTTATTTATTTTTAATTGATTTATTACAATTGGATTCAATGTATAAATTGCCAAATTTTTATAAAGGCACTTAGGGAACATGACACAAAGTAACAACTTGTTTGTCTTTCTGATACAATCATACATATGTTTTGAACAAAAGAAATGCAAGTTTCTCATATGTCACATGCACTTATTTAATTATTTTTAATAACCTTTTACTGCAGTGGGCTACATCAGTCACACGGAGTGATTCTTGGTTTTCTTTAACAAAAGTATGCACCTCACACACATGGTTATGGGCTTAAAAATATAAGAGACCTGTACCATGTCAGATATAGAGTTGAAATGTATTTAATTTTGAGTTTGCATCCCAATATTACAGTTTTATACATCACAGAAGACTAAACATAGAAAGACATAGAAATACCGTATTTTCGTCACATTATGAAAAATATGAATAGCATTCCACCCGTGAGGTCAAAAGGGGTGCTTTTGATAGTTGACTGCAGGAAAGGGCAACAGACTTCATCATTAACAAAAATAACTGTGCGCAAACCACACATCCAAATATTATAACAAGCCAACACCTCTAGCTGGGCTTGGTGTGGGCTAGCCCCTGTTGGGCTGGTATGGGATAGCATTTGTTGGGCTGTTGTAGGCTGGCCTGTGTTAGGCTGGTGTGGGATTGATGTGGGCTAGCCTGTGTTCAGCTTGTTGTGGGCTAGCCCATGTCGGGCTGGTGTGGGCTAGTCCATGCTCGGCTGGCCCGTGTTGGGCTGGTGTGGGCTTGGATTGGGCTAGACCGTGTTGGGTTTGGTGAGGGCTGGCCCGTATTGGGCTGGTGTGGTTCAGCCTGTGTTAATCTGGTGTAGGCTAGCCCGTGTTGGGCTGGTGTGGGCTAGTCCATGCTCGGCTGGCCCGTGTTGGGCTGGTGTGGGCTTGGATTGGGCTAGACCGTGTTGGGTTTGGTGAGGGCTGGCCCGTATTGGGCTGGTGTGGTTCAGCCTGTGTTAATCTGGTGTAGGCTAACCAGTGTTGGGCTGGTGTGGGCTAGCCTGTGTTGGGCTGGTGTCGGCTAGCACGTTTGGCTGATATGGGATCGGTGCACAGCAAATGCTCCAGTGTTAAATCTACACTGAGAGTCTTACATTGAACACTGGTCCAGGGCAATTTCACGGAAATTGAATTATGCTTTGACTTATAGAACCTATATAGAACCCTTCAAATCTGAATTAGCTTATTTATTGTATTTTTATTCTTTCAAATAGTGCCTGAGCATTAGTGTTTACCTCAGTGTTTAACCTTGACATCAAACAAATTGTATTTGACCTTACAGTCAAATGCTTACTTAAAAGCCCTTAACCAACAATGCAGTTAAGAACAAAAATAAATAAAAGTAACAAATAATTAAAGAGCAGCAGTAAAATAACAATAGCGAGGCTATATACAGGGGGTACCAGTACAGAGTCAATGCACTCTTCATGACTGTCTTGGTGTGTTGGGACCGTGTTAATATCTTGGTGACGTGGATACCAAGGAACTTGAAGCTCTCAACCTACTCCACTACAGCCCTGTCGATGAAAATGGGGGAGTGCTCGGCCCTCCTTTTCCTGTAGTCCACAATCATCTCCTTTGTCATGATCATGTTGAGGGAGAGGTTGTTGTCCTGGCACCACACGGCCAGGTCTCTGACCTCCTTATAGGCTGTCTCTTAGTTGTAGGTAATCAGGCCTACCACTGTTGTGTCATCGGCAAACTTAATGGTGGTGTTGGAGTCATGCCTGTCCGTACAGTCATGAGTGAACAGGGAGTACAGGAGGGGGGAATGTGTTGTTTCCTACCCTTACCACCTGGGGGCGGCCCGTCAGGAACTCCAGGATCCAGTTGCAGAGGGAGGTGTTTAGTCCCAGGGTCCTTAGCTTAATGATGAGCTTTGAGGGCACTATGGTGTTGAAAGCTGAGTTATAGTCAATGAATAGCATTCTCACATAGGTGTTTCTTTTGTCCAGGTGTGAAAGGGCAGCGTGGAATGCAATAGAGTGCAATTGCATCATATTCCAGTCTGCTAGTAAAATAGTCCTGTAGCTTAGCATCTACTTCATCTGACCACTTTGTTATTGACCGAGTCACTGGTGCTTCCTGCTTTAATATTTCTTGTAAAGTGGAATCAGGAGCATAGAATTATTGTCAAATTTGCCAAAAGGAGAGCGAGGGAGATCTTTGAACGTGTCTCTGTGTGTGGAGTAAAGGTGGTCTAGAGTTTTTCCCCTCTGGTTGCACATTTAACATGTTGGTAGAAATGAGGTAAAACTGATTTAAGTTTCCCTGCATTAAAGTCCCCGGACACTAGGAGCGCCACCTCTGGATGAGCATTTTCCTGTTTGCTTATGGCCGTAATCAGCTCATTGAGTGTGTTCTTAACATTAGGAGTTTGAGTAATCTGATAAATTTAAAAAGATAGGTGTGAGAATGTTTTAAACCGTACCTATATGGGAATATTTGTGCATGTATATACTATTTTCTTAATAATCTTACATATACAGTACTGACATAGTTGATATCCTTGCCATGATTTCTGTCTTTCAAATAAGTATTTTCTGTGATTTTATTGAGTAGAGAGTAGGAGAATAGAAGGGAGTATGAGTGAACTAGCAGTGTATTGTATGGTACACAGCATATTGGCCAGTTTTACCTAGTGTTATTTTTTCAGTTTAACATTTTTAGTGTAGATTCAGGAGTTGGATTAATTTAACACAAAGTGGTTTAAAAGAGTTGAGTGTGATTGTATTCGACGTATGTGGCAAATAAAACAAAAGGTGTAGACTTTACCATGAAATGCTTACTTATGAGCCCTTTCCCAGCATTTGCAGACAATCACAATCACCAATCAAATCCCCAGTATGCTCTATTGCATGTTGATTTTCACAACTGTTTGTTTTTCATGTACATTAATTGGTTGATTAGTGTTATGCTACACAAAAATAAATAAAATGCACTTTTCCAATCTGTTAGTAGTTGGATTTATTGTATCCCTTACTGAGATGGTTGTTCTAGTTTAGAGGATTTAGGTAGTCTCACTAATCAATCTTTCTTATCCTGACAGGCATTCGTAATGCAGGTTGCATGTGATTAAAATTACAAATTGTTGGATATTCTCTCTCTGGTTGGATTCCAATTGGATTACACTTTACAAGCCAGCATAATTTGACTTGCGTTCCGCATTGTGGCCTATAAACTAGGAGTTTCAATAGGCCCTCAAAGAAAGGCCTTATGATATATGTTATATATTTTCATGAAGAGTAACATTTTAAAGGTTAATTAGGGTGGTGGAACTGTACATAGAGGGTTCTAGGGAGAACCCTGCAAAGATATAAGGGTTCTTAGTAGGATCATTCATAGAGGGTTCTAGGAGGAACCCTTCAAAGATAAAAAAATAGTTCTACCTAGAACTCTCTAAAATGGTGCCGAATTGGATAGCCGGAGTTTTGTAACCTCCGACCCAACTTTGCTATTTTGTGATTATTTTGTATTTAGTTTTACTGTATTTTCTTGAAATGTATCTGCTATCATTTCTTACAACCAACAATCATTTTTGAACATCAGATCGGCAGTTACTTACCTCAATTCCAGCTTTAACTTCGATTTAGCCTCATCTAGCCTGAATCTTTCTGTAATTCCGACCTAATTTTTTGCCTTACAGAGGCAAGAGAGGGGGGATCCTGTGAGATTAAGGCAAAGGGAAAACCGGTAATGATGTTATGTTTGATGCCGGAGCTCTGAGGCATGTGTCAAAATTGCTAAGCAGTGTACCTTGAAGCAGTGTGCCGATGCCCGTCTCACTTTATCAGAAACATGTGATCAATGACATCCAAAGCTTTGTTTCGTCAAACAACCTCCTGATTGGTTTGGTAGAAGCAGGTTCCACTAGTGTACACTGTGTTGATCAAAGCCTTGAGTATTGAACCTATTTTCGATACAGTTGGCTGGAACTACTGGTAAAGTCACTTGATAGTAAGATAGATGACCTCCGATCACGGATTTGCTACCAATGGGACTCCCGAAACTGCAATATTCTCTACTTTTCTGAAACTCGATGGATTCTCCAATCACCGTGCAGACAGGATAGTCAGGAAAATCAACAGGAGAAGGGGTTGGCCTCTTCATCAACAACATCTGGTGTGCTGAATCGAGTGTGGTGGAAGTGTTGACTCATTGTTCACCCATCTTGGAACATCTGATGGTCAAATGCAGACCATTCTCCCAAATAAAGTGTAAGGCTCTGATTGTCCACCAGAGGTCACAGTGTCATTCTTCTTAGTTGTCCGTGGCTTCAATGCCTTGTCCTGTAGTCTTACGCAGAACTAACAGGATGGTGTATACTTTCACCCGTTCTGGAAGAGTGATCCTCTGAAGACATCTAATCAGCTGTGCCGATGATCCCTAGTGGGTGATGAGAATAGTGTAGTAGACGATGGTTTGAAGAGAGTAATAGGATGGTCCTACTTCAATTTACTTTCTTAGATACAGTACATAGAACAGATACTCAGCTGTAACATTGATTGTTAGAGAGACTACTTTGTCGTCTTCACCTCGTGTTGATTTCCAGGGTTGTAACCAATGGAGACCTACTCTGCAGCTTGAGTTCTTCTGGTCTGATATGTTAATTCTTAACTCATTCTTTATACACTCCGGGTAAAAAAACGGGCATTGCCATCATGCTGACACGCTATTTGAGCTCCCTCGGGCATGGCTACTTACTGGGCAAAGTATCATCAAAACAACCCTGAGGCTACAGTTGAGGACAGGAACAAGTACAAGAAGTCCCACTCTGTCCTCCACAGAGTTATAAAACCAGCAAAAGGACAATATAGGAATAAGGTAGAATCCTATTACACAGGCTCCACGCCTGTTGCATGTGGCAGGGGCTACAGTCCACGGATTACAAAGGAAGACCCACCCTGTCCAACAATACTTCTCTACCAGACAAACTCAATGCATGTTATGCACTCTTCAACAATAACAATGTCGTGCCGGGTGTGAGGGCCAAGAGGATTGGGTGATCTCGCTCTCCAAGGCTGACAATAAAGGTCTTCAATCAGGCTGTAAGGCCGCGGGGCCCGACAGTATTCCATGGCAATTTTCAACCTGTCTCAGTCTGTAATCCCCACATGTTTTAATAAGATGACCACAATCATTCCTGTTCCCAGGAACTCTAGGGCTTCATCCCACAATGACTACTGCACTGTAGCAGTCAAATCTGTAAACATTTCTTTGAGAGGCTAGTTATGACAGATATCAACTAAATTATTCCAGTGACCTGGCAGTGTGATGCCATAAACAACAACCTCTCCCTCAACATCAGTAAAACCAAAGAGCTGATTGTGGACTATAGGAAATGGCATCGGTGTCCAAATCACTAAGGACTTATAATGTTTCGCACAGTCGTGAAAAGGGTTTGTCATGGGCTCTCAAATCCTCAAAACGTTCTACAGTTGTACCATTGAGAACAACTTGACTGGCTGCACCACAGCTTAGTATGGAAATAGCACCCCCCTCGATCGCATGGCATTACAGAGGGTGGTGTGGACAGCGCTGTATGTTCCTGCCATCCAGGACCTCTATATCAGGCAGTGTGAAAGGAAAGCCCAGAAATTTGTTAGACTCCAGTCACCCAAGCCATAGACTGTTCTCTTTTCTTCAAGTCTGACACCAACATAAAACTACAATATTTCTAACTAAATAGCTAACAAAATGGCTACATGGACTATCTGAGTTGACCCTTGCATTTTATATTATTTCATATATTTGCACCCTCTATGCACGCTCACAGGGCCCTTCACACTCACACACACTGACAATCCAACACACACAAACACTCACTCCATTATTTTCTTACACTCACATAATATGCACAGTTATACTGACTCTACACTGTCGTGATGTGACTACTATTAATCTGATGACTGTTATTTATTGAATCAACTAACTATATTTAATTGTTACCCGATTAAATTAATCATGTAACAATTAACTCATTAGGAATTTGGGGCACCACGGAAGAAGTTGTTTAACGAGTTACCATCCCCCGAATTAAACTAGAAGATTAAACTAGAAGACTGACAAGATATGATGATTTGTTACACATATGGAGAGAGAGGGGTAGGTAAAAAGAGAGAGGGACAAAGAGAGACAACACTTGGATACATTTGGAACCTACGCTCAAAGGAATAGTAATACTTTGCACCTGAACCACCTGTCATTCGGATAAGAAATGCAATATATATATTTGCGCGTAGATGTCTTTCTCTGTCATCTCTCAGTTGAAGCCAATCCGTCTATGGGGAGTAGCTCGATGTAAGGCTCTGGTTATCCCCCAGAAGTCACAATGTACTTCTTAGTTGTAGAGCTTTTCTGGTAGTGAAATGTTTGTTAGACAAATACTTCAGATGCACCAATGGTTGTCTGAGATGGGATTCTTCCTTCCCACCTCATGTCTTCAGTCAAAGTTCTAGGACCACTTTTACATGCACAGCTGCCGACTGTGAATGTTTCTGGTCTCATAGGTGAGGTTATCTTCTCATCAAGTGTTGAGGTTGAAAGCTTCAGAGTTTCTAACCATTTCAACGTGTAAACCATGGTCTCACATCTTTTGGTGTCTACGCTGTCAGGTCTGGTAGATTCAACCATTCGTAACATCCGGCTCACATTGTCCATCTGCTTCGGTGGATTATTCAGGGTTCAGCTCCTGACCACTTTACAGCTCCTGACCACTGAACTCATTAGTGGTGTGGCTTAGTTAATATGCAACGGACATGAAAAACCATTATCTCATTAGAAGATAAAATCCCATGGCTATCTTTCCAAAAAACTTTCATACTTCATCATATATTTTATACAACATTTAGATATAAACTTGACAGATAGAATGCCTTTCCTTCCTAAGTTACACTATTTTTGTTATACAGTTTTTAATAACATCACAAAATGAAAAGCAATATGACAGGATTAGATCCCCACGGACCATTCATAACATTCCTATCTCATGAATATTGTTCCCGAAGTTAATTATTTTGCCGTTAGACTTTTTGGGCAGCAACATGTCTCTATAACAAAGGAATTCCTTTCCCAATACTGCAGGGCAGGAAAGACCCTTTTGCAGCACACAATTTATGACCGGGCGTTATGGTGTCAAAACCGGCACAACTCCCCTTTTCCTGTCATACATTTGCCAAGCTGATCTGGCACCTTTGATCCTCACCCAGGAGAGAGTCATGACAACACACACACACACACACCCACTCACATACAATCATCATATACACTCTTGCTACTCTTTATCAAATATCCTGATGCCTAGTCACCTTACCATGTAAATACTGTATCTACTTCTATCACTCCAGTATCCCTGCACATTGTAGATATGGTACTAGAACTGTCTGATCCTATGTATAGTATGCTTACATACTTTCTTGTGTTCTTCTTATTTTTATTTCTTGTGTATTTTTGTTCTACCTTAAGTCATTTTTATGATTGATTACTGCATTGTTGGGTTTAGAGCTTGCAAGAAAGGCATTTCCTTGTACGTGCACCTTTAACTTCTGCCTAGAACCCTTCACGGAGAGTTTTAGGTAGAACGTTTTACAGTGTGTTCTATGAAGTACCCTACATAGAGGGTTCAAAGGTTTCCACCTAGCACCAAAAATGGTTCCCTTATGGGGACAAACTGAAAAACTCCATATGTTCTACTTAATACCTTTTTTCTAAGAGTACTGTATTCACACACCATCAACATGCTTATGTTTGGAGATTCATAATCATCATCATCATCAAATTCTATTTATTGCCTGCATTTACCACAAAGTGCAACCTGTGCCTAAACTCCCTAAATAATTGAAATTGTGTCCAAGACAACAGAGGTAAGTAAAACAACTAACTCCATGTTAGAATGAAACATAAAAAGGAATATGACTTGCAGTGCATACTGTCTAACTAGCAAGGCTACAGTTTTTGCCACACTTCCCTCAAGGACATTATGTATTTCGGTAAAATGTAGTCGAATGTGATGGATTTCTCATCACAGATATCGCCAAGACTTTGTAGAAGTTGCTTATCTTTGGCTGTACTGCATGAATGTGTTATGAATGTGTTCTGTTCTGCCCTGTCTTGTTGACCATTGACTGGGTCAGGGTGAGGAGGGTGCAGAGTAGTGCTGTTAGCCCTCTGTGATCTCTCATCTCTGGCTATATAGAGCCTGTACTTGCAGAAGCTGAGTCCTCTTCCCATACAGTAGAGATTGATAGTGAACGAAAGTCACTGGAGTGGCCTTATCTGCTCTGTAACACACTGTTATTTTGTTGCTGAGGGGCTCAGAGTAGAGTTTTTTTTTATAGGCATTGTAATTTTGGAGGGAAAATACTGTACTCCAGTGCATCGTTATCTAGTTTGAACTCTACTACAGTACCGCCTCGAGGGGCTACATGTGGCACAAGATGCCAAGAATGTAAGTGGTAATTAGCAAAATAATGTTTTTCATTCTCTTCGCTTCTGTTTTTTCCCCCAAGTCGAATCTGGAGTCGGAATTTACATTTGAATTTAATAGAATGGAAACTGGAAATACTGAAATGGGAATGTAAAAATGACAGAATACATACAGAGTGAGTCCTCTACATGACTTCCAGCACTTTTTGAAACCATGTAATTTTCTGTTTATGACCTTGTTTACATTTTCCTGGCCTATTAAAAAAAACACATGAACCACTCAACTTATAAATAGCAAAGCATTGATTAGTCAGATTCACACTTAAAGATGCTCACGGTGAATTTTTTTTGAAGTGCAGAAAAAAAATCTAGAGCATTTCTTCCTCACAAAAAATGGACGAGCAGACTTCTGAGACCGTAGGGGCCCAAAGGCATTGACAGGAACGTAAAATCAATCACGCATTCCGTCCTTGTGTACTCGCTGCTGCGCCAGACGTTTGTCAAATGACACGGTACAAAAGAACAATCCTAATGTGTTTCTGGGATCGCTCAAAGAAATAACAAAGCACAGGAACATATGAATAATCTTGCTGTGTATTAAGTTGTATGCCTGGCCAAGTTAATCCATCTTAACTGTGGATGGAGGTTTCATTTCCCTGAAGGGCCGGACATATACATTTTAATCAGCTATCTCGCGTGCCAGGATGACAACAGGACAGAAAAATCATACATCAATCGGGCTAACATTAGTTTTGTTCAAGCTATTTTAACAATGTGTCTCAGTATATGTGACTAGCGGTGTCCATCCATTCTTGGGTGGATTATTCAGTCTCATAGAGAAGATTGTGTATTGGACATCATTCTTTTAATTCAAAGCCCTGAGATGGATGCAACACAAAATATATTCTTCACGCCGACTGCAGTGCTCAGTTCTTAATAATTAGGTGTAATTACCCATCACCAGCACACAGATGAATGTGTTTGGAATGTAGATGACCACTCATTAACAGTAAAACAGTGCAGTAAGACTGGAAAGGTACTCTGCCTAGCTAAAAGCAGCAGGAGATATTCATAAACGTCACTCTTGCTCTTTGTGCCTCTATGACACAATGTTCTCCAGCACCAAAGTGAACCACATGTTGTATATAATGAGACAGTGGTGGACACGGAAATGTTCTCATTTTCAGTGAACAAATAAATTATTATTTCACAGGGGGCCCTGGCAGAGGGAGAGACAGTGAGTGGCTCCTTTGTAGAAGAGTGTAAAAATAAAAACTAACTCTGCTGCTGTGCCTGATGCAACGCATACATGCCAAGTCATTATCCTGCATCACTCGGAGAGGCAGGGAGGAAGAGGAGGAAGAAGAGGAAGAGGAGGAGGGGTAGGAGGAGGGAGGGCATTAAGTGTAACACGTGATGAAGATAAGGGAGAGAGAAAAGGAGGAGATGTGCAGTGAGTTGAGGAGGAGGAGGTGAGTGAGTGAAGTGAGGCGATGAAGAGCAGAGGAAGATCAATGAGAAGAACAACGAAGGGAGGAGGAAGTTAAGTGAATTGTGCGATGAAGAGCATAAGAATTCAAGTTAGAGAGGGAAAAGAAATAGAAGGGAGTTAAGAGAAACCCGGGATAAAGAGCAGAGCAGAGGAAATGAAGGGAGAGAGGGAGAAGAAAGAGGAGGAAGTTAAGTGACACGTCTGATGAAGAACAGAGGAAGACAAGGGTGAGGGAGAATAAAGAGACAGGGAGGAGGAGGAAATTAAGTGAAACACGTGATGAAGAGCAGAGGAAGACAAGTGAGAGAGGCAGAAGAAAGAAGAGGAGGAGAAGGGGGAGGATGAAGGAAAATCATGAGCTCTCACATTGTTTCTTAGTCATAGGCCCCTGCTGGGAAGGACACAGTCAGAGATTAAAACTCCTTTTCGTACATTATGACATGGTGCAAAGGCAGCCGACATCACATCCCCATCAAAAGCAATCGCAACGCACACAAGACATCACAAGTTATAGCAAGGCATTACAGACCTGTGTTCTGTCTCTGCAGATCTGTATCCATTTATCACTAAAGACACAGGTAGGTGCTGATAAGTACTGGCTGTATCTTTTCCTCCTGTCTTTACAAAGAGAGAACTACATTTGGCTCTTTTAATGTGGGAACTGGAAGTGTACAGTTACACTGTGACAATACAGAGGCGGATGCAAGATGCAAGCAACGATGGTTTAATGAATACAGTTTACAGCAGCAACAGGACAGACAGACTGTACTCAGACGGAATCCGACCCAGGGACTAGGGCGCATCTTCCGATGATAGCGTGCTGAGAAATCCAGGGGAGTGTGTCCGGATGGGTAGGAAGGAGCACAGCAGATAATCCACACAAGGGCGGCGAGAGATGAGCACGGACACACGACACAACCTCAGGGAAGTAACAACGATCTGACAACAAGAAACACTGGTGACAGAACATATAAAGGGAAGATAAGTGGTTCCAGCTGGCGCAGACAATCAGGCCGAGATTGGGAACCACGCCCACACAAACATGGGAGAGAGAGAGAGAGAGAGAGAGAGAGAGAGAGAGAGAGAGAGAGAGAGAGAGAGAGAGAGAGAGAGAGAGAGAGAGAGAGAGAGAGAGAGAGAGAGAGAGCAAGAGAAAGAGAAAGAGAGAGGGAGGCAGTGGATTCATGAACCGTGACATACACTGTTAGATGTTTTTGTAATATTCAACAGTATGATACTGTATGAACTGAATACAGTAGATTACTGTAGAGTGCACAGTAAAATACTGTACATTTGTTTTACAGCCCACTAAGACCTTTCTGTAATTTTAACAGTAAAACACTTTGGAATGCACAGTAAAATAGAGTAAATGTGTTTACAATATTAATTATGTTGCAATTTGGGAAAATGTTTTGGACGGAGACAGTCTCTGGCTCATTAACATAATTTAAGGCATGCCTTGTAAGAGGCAATATTTGTTGCAACCGTGAATCAGAATGTATTTTAGGATATCTAAAAACCTTGTCCTGAAACACTACAGTCTCTTACTGGCCAATTGATGACAGTAATTTACAGTAAATCAAAATACAGTACCATACTGCATGTACCATTTTAGATGATATGTGGTACTGGTTATCCAGCAATCACATTCATATAAAGAACAGATCAGTGGCAGCAAGTTGCAAACCATTATTGGTAGAGAGGTTTAGAAGCCTAAGGCCTAAAGTGCAAGTGGTATAAATGCCAAATATCAGTTTGTATGCTGTAATATATAGGCCTAATTAAATATTCTCTATTAGCAATTGCCACTCAACAAAAAAGTACTATATTGCTGTTTTTCTATATATTTACTGCAGTAAACTGAATATAATGCCGCATTGTGGAGAAATATTGTGGGAGGAGAAATAATCACTGTCTCATTAACATTTTTTAAGGCGTGCCGGCCTTGTAAGCAGATATATTTGTTGCACCCGTTAGTGAGAGTTCTGTGCTAAATTAAGTGATACACTACATGGCAAGAACTATGTGGATATTTGCTTGTTGAATATCTCATTCCAAAATCATTTGCATTAATATGGCTTTGTTCCCTGTATTGGTATCAGGCGTTTGATGGGACTATGGTGTGATAAAAGTTTTTGCTAAATTAACTAAATATAAATTAACAATGGGGAAGTATTATTCCAATGAAATCTACCCTCAAAACAAGGCCAATAATAAGTGTACTTTGCAGTTTATTTTGGCATGTTCATTTTCACATATACATACATTTAAATGTTGGTCATTTAGCAGACAGTCTTATCAGGAGTGATTTACAGTCAGTCCATTCAACTAAGAAAGATAAACAACTAAATATCACAGTCATAGAAAGTTAAGCGTTTCTGTAACATTTACTGAGAATGTTGTCGCTTTTCGGGGCGCTACATGCAAATGTATTTCTGTATTTAAAAATACTAAATGTTAATGTATTTCACTGAAAAACATTTCAACATACAACTATTTTGTAGTTTATTTTTGAAATATTGATCCTTATGGTATTTTGTAATTGTATTTTATAATATTTGCCCATCCCTGACTATCTGTTTAGCCACAGCATGGCTTCCTTCTTTCTACAGTGTGCACAGATCCATGCATAAATTGATTGGCTACTTCAAACATAGGGTTATGTAAACTACCTAGTTTCCTCTTTGTAACATGCTGTAACACAGTATGGGTTTGTTTACCTCTCTCCACCTTGACAGATGCACAGGCTAAAGCATATGCAAGTGAGCCATATTATGTACAAAGTGTTCACGCTGGTATATATATATATATTTTATTGTTCATCCTGAAGATTTGGAAGTGAAAAACACATACACTGTACATCCTAGTAGGCGGTAAAGTAGTGTACACACAGACACACACAAACACTATATGCATTTAAAGTTGTAGGCGACCCCTAACGGCACACCGTTCCACTGCAAATAGGTCTCCACAGCATTCTAGCATCCTGGTCTTGATGGATCACTATTACCCTGAGAATGACCCGTTAGTTGAGTTAATTAGTTTCTGTGGTGACTAAGGGCCAAATTAAATCACACCTCTGACCCTGTTGCCAATCACAGTTATCCCTTCCTGGCACTGTTAACCCTCGCCGGATGACACATGGGGCTCCTAACACAGACCAGGGTTAATGGGTGAGCAGCAAGGGGAGGGAGTCACACAGGAGTGTGTATATATACACTACCGTTCAAAAGTTTAGGGTCACTTAGAAATGTCCTTGTTTTTGAAATAAAAGCACATTTTTTTGCCCATTAAAATAACATCAAATTGATCAGAAATACAGCGTAGACATTGTTAATGTTGTAAATTACTATTGTTGCTGGAAACAGATGATTATTAATGGAATATATACATAGGTGTACTGAGGACCATTATCAGCAACCATCACTCCTGTGTTCCAATGGCACATTGCGTTAGCTAATCCAAGTTTATGATTTTAAAAGGCTATAGGCATTAGAAAACCCTTTTTCAAGTATGTTAGCACAGCTGGAAACTGTTGTTCTGATTAAAGAAGCAATAAAACGGGCCTTCTTTAGACTAGTTTAGTGTCAGGAGCATCAGCATTTGTCGGTTCGAGTACGGGCTAAAAATGTCTAGAAACAAATAACTTTCTTCTGAAACTCATCAGTATTCGTGTTCTGAGAAATGAAGGCTATTCCATGCGAGAAAATGCCAAGAAACTGAAGATCCCGAACAACGCTGTGTCCTACTCCATTCACAGAACAGCGCATACTGGCCCTAACCAGATTAGAAAGAGGAGTGTCTTCATTTGGCATCTTCATTAAATAGTACCCGCAAAACACCAGTCTCAACATCAACAGTGAAGAGACAACTCCAGGATGCTGGCCTTCTAGGTCGCTGGAACAGACAGAACTGGCAAAAAGTGCTCTTCACTGACGAATTGTGGTTTTGTCTCACCAGGATGGTTGGATTCGTGTTTATCGTCGAAGGAATGAATGTTACACTGAGGCCTGTACTCTGGAGCAGAATCGATTTGGAGGTGGAGGATCCGTCATGGTCTGGGGCGGTGTGTCACAGCATCATCGGACTGAGCTTGTTGTCATTGCAGGCAATCTCAATGCTGTGCATTACAGGGAAGACATCCTACTCCCTCATGTGGTACCCTTCCCGCAGGCTCATCCTGACATGACCCTCCAGCATGACAATGCCACCAGCCATACTGCACGTTCCGTGCGTGATTTCCTGCAAGACAGGAATGACAGTGTTCTGCCATGGCCAGCGAAGAGCCCGGATCTCAATCCCATTCAGCACGTCTGGGACCTGTTGGATCGGGGGGTGAGGGCTAGGGCCATTTCGCCCAGAAATGTCCTGGACCTTGCAGGTGCCTTGGTGGTAGAGTGGGGTAACATCTCACAGCAAGAACTGGCAAATCTGGTGCAGTCCATGAGGACGAGATGCACTGCAGTACTTAATGCAGCTGGTGGCCACACCAGATACGGACTGTTCCTTGATTTTGACTCCCCCTTTGTTCATGGACACATTATTCCATTTCTGTTAGTCACATACTGTATTTGTGGAACTTGTTCAGTTTATGTCTCAGTTATTGAATCTTGTTATGGTCATTCAAATATTTACACATGTTAAGTTTGCTGAAAATAAATGCAGTTGACAGTGAGAGGACATTTTTTCCTTCTGAGTATAGACACACACACACACACACACACACACACACACACACACACACACACACACACACACACACACACACACACACACACACACACACACACACACACACACACACACACACACACACACACACACACACACACACACACACACACACACAGTGTTAACCCTTTGGAATTACCGTGATTTCTGCATAAATTGGTCATACAATTTGATCTGATCTTCATCTAAGTCACAACAATAGACAAACACAGTCTGCTTAAACTAATAACACACAAACAATTATACATTTTCATGTCTTTATTGAACACAATGTGCATTCACAGTGTAGGGTGGGAAAAGTATGTGAACCCTTGGATTTAATAACTGGTTGACCCTCCTTTGGCAGCAATATACTCAAACAAATGTTTTCTGTAGTTACGGATAAGACCTGCACAATGGTCAGGAGGAACTTTGGACCATTCATCTTCACAAAACTGTTTCAGTTCAGCAATATTCTTAGGATGTCTGTTGTGAAATTGAGTTGAGGTTGGGTTGAGGTCAGGACTCTGCCCAGGCCATCCCGGAAGGCGTATTTTCTTCTGTTGAAGTCATTTTGTTGTTGATTTACTTCTGTGTTTTGGGTCGTTATCCTGTTGCATCACCCAACTTTTATTGTGCTTCACTTGGCGGACAGATAGTCTTACATTCCTGCAAAATGTATTGATAAACTTGGGAATTAATTTTTCCATTGATGATAGCAAGCTGCCCAGGCCCTAAGGCAGCAAAGCAGCCCCAAACCATGATGCTCCATACTTTACAGTTGGGATGTGGTTTTGATGTCGGTTTACATTTACATTTACATTTAAGTCATTTAGCAGATGCTCTTATCCAGAGCGACTTACAAATTCCTTTGACTTTTTTTATCCACACATAGTGTTGTGTTCCTTCCAAACAACTTAACTGTAGTTTCATATGTCCACAGAATATTTAGCCAGTAGCTCTATGGAACATCCAGATGCTCTTTTGCGAGCTTCAGATATGCAGCAATGTTTTTTTTAGGACAGCAGTGGCTTCTTCCGTGGTGTCCTCCCATGAACAGCATTCTTGTTTAGTGTTTTACGGTTTGTAGACTCGTCAACAGAAATGTTAGCATGTTCCAGAGATTTCTGTAAGTCTTTAGCTGACACTCTAGGATTCTTCTTCACCTCATTGAGCGTTCTGCGCTGTGCTCTTGCAGTCATCTTTGCCGGACGGCCACTCCTAGGGAGAGTAGCAACAGTACTGAACTTTCTCCATTTATAGACAATTTGTCTTACCGTGGACTGATGAACATCAAGGCTTTTAGAGATACTTTTGTAACCCTTTTCAGCTTTATGCAAGTCAACAATTCTTAATCTTCTGCGATCTCTTTTGTTCGAGGCATGGTTCATATCGGGCAATGCTTCTTGTGAATAGCAAATTCAAATTTTGAGGTTTTTTTATAGGGTAGGGCAGCTTTAACCTACATCTCCAATCTCGTCTCATTGATTGGACTCCAGGTTAGCTGACACCTGACTCAAATTAGCTTTTGGAAAAGTCATTAGCCTAGGAGTTCACATACCTCTTCCAACCTACACTGTGAATGTTTAAATGGTGTATTCAATTTAGACAAGACAATTACAATACTTTGTGTGTTATTAGTTTAAGCACACTGTGTTTGTCCATTATTGTGAATAAGATGAAGATCAGATCAAATGTTATGACAAATTTATGCAGAAATCCAGTTCATTCCAAAGGGTTCACATACTTTTTCTTTCCACTGTATATATACATACATTGGGGCAAAAAGGACAGAGGAGCCTCTTAACCTCTTACGTCGACCCGACGCGCAGGCATCTCATCTAGCCATCTGGAAATGCAAATGCGCTATGCTAAATGCTAATAGCACTCGTTAAAACTCAAACGTTCATTATAATAATAATAATAATATATGCCATTTAGCAGACGCTTTTATCCAAAGCGACTTACAGTCACGTGTGCATACATTCTACGTATGGGTGGTCCCGGGGATTGAACCCCCTACCCTGGTGTTACAAGCGCCATGCTCTACCAACTGAGCTACATGCAGGGTACTGAAGTAAAGCTACACTCGTTGTGAATCCAGCCAACAATTCAGATTCTTAAAATGCTTTTCAACGAAAGCATGAGAAGCTATTATCTGATAGCATGCAACACCCCGAAATACCTGAAGGGGACGTAAACAAAATAATTAGCATAGCCGGCGCTACACAAATCGCATAAATAAAATATAAAACATTCATTACCTTTGACGATCTTCTTTGTTGGCACTCCTAGATGTCCCATAAACATCACTATTGGGTCTTTTTTTCGATTAAATCGGTCCATATATACCCTAACTATCGATCTATGAAGATTGTGTGATCCAGGAAAAAAGACCGTTTTAAAACGCAACGTAATTTTTATTTATTTAAAGAGTCGACGATAAACTTTCACAAAACACTTCGAAATACTTTTGTAATCCAACTTTAGGTATTAGTAAACGTTAATAATCTATCAAATTGATCACGGGGCGATGTGTATTCAATAGCTCCACGTCTTGAAATCAGGTCCGGAAATTTCTCATCCAAAACATCCTGTCGGAGACCGGAAGGAACGGACTCTCTCTTACTCGTTTGGCCAAGAAACAAAGCGCAGGCAATTGACAAGACTGGCGACATCCTGTGGAAGCTGTAGGACTTGCAATCTCAGCCCCATTTAATTTTCTTTCTAATAGACAATACATGCAAATGACGCATTGATATATTTTCCAGTTTTCAGTGATCAGTTTTTCTTCCGCTTTTCGATGAAACGCAGGCTCTGTTATAGTAACAGCCGTGATTTAACCAGTTTTAGAAACGTCAGAGTGTTTTCTATCCACACATACTAATCATATGCATATACTATATTCCTGGCATGAGTAGCAGGACGCTGAAATGTTGCGCGATTTTTAACAGAATGTTCGAAAAAGTAGGGGGTAGACTTAACAGGTTAAAGAAGAAGTTACAGGTCTGTGAGAGCCAGAAATCTTGCTTGTTTGTAGGTGACCAAATACTTATTTCCCACCATAATTTGCAAATAAATTCATAAAAAATCCTACAATGTGATTTTCTGGATTTGTTTTCTCTGTCTGTCATAGTTGAAGTGTACCTATGATTAACATAATGTACAGGCCTCTCTCATCTTTTTAAGTGGGAGAACTTGCACAATTGGTGGCTGACTAAATACTTTTTTGCCCCACTGTATATACATACGTGTGTGTGTGTGTGTGTGTGTGTGTGTGCGTGTGTGCGTGCGTGTGCGGTTGATAGGTGAGCAGCAAGAGGTTAATTAAAGGTCAGTGGTCACCTGATTGAATAACTCAGGAAGTGAGGGGGACGCTGTGCTGTGATTGGAGGGTTCATCAGTATTCATATATTTTGTTCATGGCTAGTGAATGCAACACGTCCATGGAGGTAGGGTAATAAAACATTTACAATTAATGAGAAATGAATAACAAATACCATGGGGTAAAGTCTGTGTGGTCTAATAAGTATTAGAATAAAAAACATTCCTCCAAAATGCCCTCTTAAGCAATTGTCTAGGCTCCTTTATTAGCTTTTTCTCAACATTGGGTGCATCTCAATACTCAAAATGTGCATCCTCTCCTAGTCTGCTTTTTTACATATGCACTGAGCAGGTTCATGCTTTGCCTCATAGAACAATACTGCACACACTTCTGCAATGTTTATGTGCTTACACTCTTAGAAAAAAAGGGTTCCAAAATTATTCTTTGCAGAGGGATAGGGTTCTACCAAGATTTGTTTTCATCTGAATAATTATTTTTGGAAGACGAGGCCCAGCAAAGATGTCTACATTAGTAGATGTGGGCCCAATACAGATTAAAATATTGTTCCCTTGTAGGCTGCCCACATTGGGCAGATGCGCCTTTGGTCATCGGCTCCACATTGGCCCAGTGTGGGCAGCCCATATCTGGTTAGGCCAGCCCTCACTAAATAAGCCTATCTTTTCAAAGGCAAACATTTCCACATTGGCACGATGTGGGCCCAATGCGGGTTAAAACCTTGGACCCAGGTAGGCTGCCAACATTGGGCCAATATGACTTTGCTCATCGGCCCAACATTGGCCTAAATGCAGGTGGCCCCAAGTAGTTTTTTTTTCTTGTGCATTTTGCTATTTGCCTCTTGACTCCTGCATGCTTTTTTGACTATCAACTTTCTTGTTTACCCTACCGTGGGACAGACTATATTTGTTCCCACACTCGGGACTCTGACTCTCTATTGGTTACACTGACTTTTGGCCCCCGATCCTATTCTAACCACCTCTCGCCGGCTTTGTATTCATGTTACCTTATGAAATTGCTGTATAATATGATCCTGTTGCCATCTAATGCACATTCAAATGTCATAAATCAACACTGCAGAGCTCTCCCTGTCCTCTGCCGTGCCTTGATTGAATTACTGGTTAAATCTGGAAATGTGCATGTACACCCTGGCCCATCTACTTGTGCTAGCCCCAAATCTGACCTGTGCCCTGATATCTGTTTCACTGATTTCTGCACTTGTATAAGCCTGGGTTTTCTGCACTTTAACACTAGAAGCGTATTACCTAAAATGGATCAATTGAAAGTGTGGGTTTACAGCTCCAATCCAGATGTGTTGGTCATTACTGAGATGTGGTTATGAAAAAGTGTTTTGAATACTGGTGTTAACCTTTCTGGCTACAACCTTTTATTTCATCAAGACAGATCTTCCAAAGGTGGGGGAGTGGCAATCTCTCCCAAGAATCACCTTCGGTGCTCAGTTGTCTGTCCCCAAACAATTTGATTAGCTGGTTTTAAGCATTAAACTTTCAAATAGCCTGTGTTCGTAATGGCTGCTCAGTTAAATGACCTGTCCCGATTTGACGCTTGCTAAAAGAAAACTTGAATGTGCAAGCCTTCCTTCTTGACCTGGCCTCTAAAGAATCAGCTTGATCCCCTCTGCCAAAGAAGCATGACTCTTCTTTTATATCTTCAGTGATATTCTAAACACACCCCCATAAAGAAAATTAGAATTAATAGGTTCAACCCCTGGTTCGACCGTGAGCTTGCAAAGTTACTCCACCACAAGTATTGCATTTGGCGAAAGGCTCGGCATGCACATACTTAGGCTGACTGGCTCTCGTACAGGTAATAGAGAAATAAGTGCACTCAAGCTATCCGGAAGGCCACATTTAGTTACTTTAAGGAGCAGTTCTCTCTGAGCCAAACCAAGAAGTTCTGGAAAATGGTTAAAGACCTGGAGAATAAACCCTCCTCACAGCTGCTGCCATTGTCCCTTAAAACTTATTAGGGCTGAAATCCCATTAATGGGATCGGTATGACAACAGCCAGTAAATGTGCAGTGTGCCAAATTCAAAACAACAGAAATCTCATAATTACAATTTGTCAAACATACAAGTATCTTATACCATTCTAAAGGTAATCTGGTTGTTAATCCCACCACAGTGTCTGATTTCAAAAAGGCTTTATTTGAAAGCACCACAAACGATTATGTTAGGTCAGAGCCAAGCCACAGAAAAACACAGCCATTTTTCCAGCCAAAGAGAGTAGTCACAGAAAGCGGAAATAGAGATCAAATGAATCACTAACCTTTGATGATCTTCATCAGATGACACTCATTGGACTTCATGTTGCACAATACATGTATGTTTTGTTTGATAAAGTTCATATTTATATAAAAAAAATCTGTATACATTGGCGTGTTGTTCAGTAGTTCCAAAAACATCCGGTGATTTTGCAGAGAGCCACATAAATTTACAGAAATACTTATTATAAATGTTGATAAAGATACAAGCCTTATGCATGGAACTTTAGATAGATACACTTCTCCTAAATCAACCGCTGTGTCAGATTTTTAAAAAGTATTATGGAAAATGCAAACCATGCAATAATCTGAGTACGGCACTCAGACAAATACATAAATCTGCCATGTTGGAGTCAACAGAAGTCAGAAATAACAAATATTCACTTACCTTTGATGATCTTCATCAGAATGCACTCCCAGGAATCCCAGTTCCACCATAAATGTTTGATTTGTTCGATAATGTCCATCATTTATGTCCAAATAGCTACTTTTGTTAGCGTGTTTGGTAAACAAATCCAAACTCACGAATCGTGTTCACTAGTTGCTGACGAAAAGTTCCGATACAGTCCGTAGAAACTTGTCAAACAATGTATGGAATCAATCTTTAGGATGTTAAAATACATTTTCTATAATATTCCAACTGGAGAATTTCTTTGTCTTCAGAAAAGCAAAGGAACAGGAGATAACACTCATGTGAAATGCACATGACCAGCACGTGGCTGCTGGCAGACCTCTGACTCATTCCCCTCTCATTCAGCCCCCCTTCATAGAAGCATCAAACAACTTTCTAAAGATGGTTGACATCTAGTGGAAGCCTTAAGTGCAACATGACCAATATCCCACTGTATCTTCAATGGGGGCTGAGTTGAAAATCGACCAACCTCAGATTTCCCACTTCCTGGTTGGATTTCTTCTCAGGTTTTTGCCTACCATTTGGGTTCTGTTATACTCACAGACATCATTCAAACAATTTTAGAAGCTTCAGATTGTTTTCTATCCAAATAATATGCATATATTAGCAACTGGGACTGAGGAGCAGGCAGTTTACTCTGGGCACCTTATTCATCCAAGCTACTCAATACTGCCCCCCAGCCATAAGAAGTTTTCAAGTTGGTGTGGTTGTTGCTGACAAGAAGCACATGGCTGAACTCTTTACAGTTTGACAATTGCTTAAACATGATTTCTGAAACTATGGCACCTTTTCTCTAGACTACACACAACATCCCAAAACATCTCTTGCAAAACCAAACACTTAATTCAAAAGTATTTTAACTCTTCTCCAAATTATGTTTTTTGCATCAAAACTCTACACACAAACCATCAAATGATTAGCTCTTATACACTCCCAACTACACGCGGATGTGATAAATGACTTCTATCGTGTGTCTTTTGCATGTTCATTGGAGTCCACTGAAGTTTGTCATAGCACTCACATGTACCTGCACAAATATACAGTATGTATGCATATTCAGTATATCTTTACACTAACATAAATGCAAGGCTGGGGAAAAATTACAAATATTTTTTTTACATCCATATTTCAGGATGAAAAGTAACAGCCAAAACAAATACATTAGAAGATAAACAAAACAGGCTTGTTACTATAAATAAAAAAACAAGCTTGTTACTATAAAGAAAAAAAAGCAATCGGGTGCATCCCGTCTCCTCTTTGGGTCTAGCCACAGTGCCGCATCAACATCACAAGCAATGTTCTCACTGGCTAAACAGCGGGGGAAATAATGTCTGGAGTGGCGTATCCAGTCCTGGCATGCCCCCTTGTCTATGTCACCACAGGCCACCTCCATCTCCTGGAGAAGGGGTATGCATTGGTGGGGTTGGCGATCTTCCATTGGGTTAAGGATTTAAGAATATGGTGGCAGGTTGAGCATCAAAACTTGCGGATGGTCAATGAACCAATTGCGGACCAGAGCAGCCCGGTGGGAACTTCCGTTGTCCCAGATGACAACAAACCTGGACTGCTCTGGCCACTGGGAATGAGACATTATGCTGGGTGTCAAGGACGGTGATAATGTGGGTAGTTTTGCAAGGACTAAGCATGGCATGATGAAAGACTGTTCTGACTAATGGCTGCACACATTGTGATGTTGCCACAACGCTGTCCCGGGACATTGACGCGGTCCTATGAGGTTTCTTCTCCTGCGTTTTGTTTTGACTAGGTTGAAGCAGACCTCATCAATGTAGACGAAATCATGCACTGCAGCATCGTCTAGTTCCATAACTCTGAAACAGACAAGACATTATTGTATGACAGTATGATTAGACAGAGCAGTCAATATGTAGCAAAATACACTGGAATACCAATGACAGGATAGTATAGCTTACTTGGACATATTTATAGCACAGTTGTGTCACTGTCAGATGGTACTCTGTAGAGCTTCATACTAATCTGATCTGATGGCATTCCAGGAGACCGCTAAGTGCAGGTAAACTCACCCTATGTCTTATGGAATACTGTTGTCAATGATGTGGTGTTGCAGTTGTCGTAAACTTATGCGGTTGTTTGAAATGACAATATTCATTATGTGTTGTTCCTACTCTGCTGTGAACAGCTGGTTTCTTCCTCCATTGAAGCGTTGTGTAGCAATTCTGCAAAATCATGTGAATGGTTAGGGTGCAGGATTTCTTTCAGTATGTTAATATAAATGTTAATGTAGTGCTGTAAGTGCAGTAGCATGGTATAGAAGGTAGCTTTACTTACCTGTTCTCATTTCAAAGTGTCCAGATGACACTTGCTGCAGTGTAGAAGCTCAAGTTAGGCTGGACCCTCTGCCCAGCCTCCCTGAAACTCAAACCATGGTTGACCACATGGTCAACCAAAGTGGACCGGATATGTGATTGTTCTCCTTCCTCCTCTTCCTTTTCCCACTCCTCTTCCTCTAACCCTCAATCCAAAATTGGCCTCCATTGTTGTCCATACCAAGAAAGCCTACCTGAAGCCAATTTATAGTGCTCAAGCTCTGATTTCTAAGTAAAGTAATTAGCTGTAAGTGTTTTCACACGTGAGCACTGGATGTAGGTAATCGGCAAATGAGTGTGGCATTTTGAATGGCGGTGTTTTCAAAACGAAACACAGGACCTGTTAGTTTTGAATGATATGTCTAATGTAGAGAACTGTGTTTAGTGTTTTGCAAAAAGTGTGTTTTACAATTGCAAACTAAGTGTAAAGCAGATAATGGCCTGCAGTTTTGCAGACTTGGTCTGAAGATTAGGTACATGAGTTAATGGTTCCACTGAGTGTGCCTCAAGCACCACTTTTAGTGTGTAAGCAATTGTAAAAAAAAAAAAAACTGTAAAGACCACTTCATTAATTCAGGATTCCTATTTGACTCAGCCATGCCTCCTTGCCCGTTCAACATATCCTAATCTCCCACCCCTTCTAATGCGACCAGCCCCGATGCGCCTCCCTCTTTTCCCACTGCTCTACTACAAAGTTTCTCCCTGCAGACAAAGGAGTTCCTTAAACTTGACCCCAAAAAGACCCTGTCTTTTTTTTAGGAAGTATGCGAGGCACAGACGTTCGCTTTGCCTAGCGGGGTTCTGCCTGGAACAAACAAAACCTTATATGCGGACGCATTTAGGGTATAACTAGCCCCTCAAAGAAAGGCCTTATTGTATACTGTATGTAATGGATTGGCATAAAGAGTTAAATGTTGTTAATAATGTTGGTAGAACTGTTCATAGAGGGTTCTAGGAAGAACCTTTAGAGGATGAAAGTGTTCTTGGTGGAACCCTTCATAGAAGGTTCTTGGAAGAACCATATACAGAACTCTAAATGTTCTAGTTAGAACCCTCTCTGCAAAGGTTTCTACTTAGCAACAAAAAGTTCTCCTAAGGGGACAAACTGAAGAACCCTATATGGTTCTACTTAGCACCTTTTTTCCCAAAAGAGGATGTTCTGCCACTCTAACAATGTATTTTCTATGTGATGCCACTTCCAGGTCAACTGGCGGCAGGGACATGTGAGATTGTGATGCTGGACAGGGACAGCAGTCAGCCCAGACGGACCATTGCCAGACAGACTGCACGGTGCGCCTGTAAGAAGGGACAGATCGCTGGGACGACAAGAGCCATGCCAGCCTGTGTGGACGGTAAGAGCTTTTTACATAGTTTAGAATAAGTCGGGAGTGATCCCTTTACAGTATGTGGTCAAGTATTTGGAAAATGTTGTGGAAATTCAGTACTAAGAGAGATTTGATAATTTCTTCAAACAACCATCTTTATTTAATATTGATTAATAATTGCAATAATGAGGCTGGTAGTCCCCACACCCTTGAGTGTTGGACCAAGTAACCTAACCTTTACACAAATGCAGAGTACTATATAAAGCTGACACTAAAAATGCTTAGTCATGATTGGTTCCACCCATCCCATGATGCAGGCATCATAAGCCACTCTGGGTTCATCCTGTCGTTATCTGCAAGTGGGTTGTTGTCTTAACCCCACCCTGGCTTAGTTTCTCTGATGCAAGAATGATTTTAGACAATGAGGGATTGTTCTACTCCCAAGCCAACCCTTAGTTAAACACATTCTTGTCTATGTAATGCAGTCTTTAACTCATTTGTCAGCTCAAGCCATCTCTGGTGACTGACTATACACCCAGATTAGCTGCAGAGAACTAGAGTGGAGACAATAAAAACACAGACACTAGTAGGACATAAATGTCTTGCTATTAGTTAAAAATGAATAATATCAAATAAATCTGGTAAATATGTAATTTTTCCCTCACTATATACAGGTGGTGTGTAGACCAGAGTTGGACATATTAGCCACTGAAATAAGCCTATGCTATCACCGATACTGAAGATACATTGCAGATTCAAACATTCAAACTAACCAGTACATTTTGCAAGCATATAGTAAGGGTTGTGATTGCATTGTTTTTGTCAGAAAGACTGCTGGAAGAGCTCAGTGATGTCATGTCAGTGAATCATTTCTTATACCTTATGCTTCACATTATCTGATGCTTTGGCATGGATACGTCCGTGAAATCTCTCTTATGTTCTTGTCGTTATCAAGTTACCTTTGACGTTCCTTCTGTCAGCAGTGTCAGTATGCCGTGAATGTAACACATTTTTCCTATTCCCCCCAAGCCAATGCTATTGCTATTTTCTGATGGCCTCGTGTGTGTGTGTGTGTGTGTGTGTGTGTGTGTGTGTGTGTGTGTGTGTGTGTGTGTGTGTGTGTGTGTGTGTGTGTGTGTGTGTGTGTGTGTGTGTGTGTGTGTGTGTGTGTGTGTGTGTGTGTGTGTGTGTGTGTGTGTGTGTGTGTGTGTGTGTGTGTGTGTGTGTGTGTCTAATAGTGAGTAGAAGGACTGATATCATGACATGTAATCCCCCACCACATACACCTCACCCCGAGCGCACTGCGTCGACACAGGGGTTTGAAATTTGTGTCATGGCCTGTGTGTCTGGTTCCGCTCTGTCCCCTAAAACCAGTGTTATTTGTTCTGTTTCTTCCTGGATCACACACAAGGAGTAGCCAGTCCACTGGAAGAGAATAGGACAGAGAATACTTTTTTTTTTATTACTGAAATCTAATTTGTTAATCTTATTGAGTTCTCAAAGTCTGGCCCAGTATGGTAATTTCCCACATTTAAATTGATACAATCTGAGTCTTTCCCATCCAACACAATCCCAAGTCTCAATCTCTGCTCCTGACGGTCACCTCTCGAGAAGGATAATCCAAATGAGACCCATCACAACCAATGCAGCCGAATTCTGGAATTGAATCCTGATAGAAATTCTGCAAGATGATCTATCCAATGAGTCAGCTGCAACATACTGAATCCTCAGAATAATATATTATCTGTTTACTCTCTGTATTGCCATTACAGAAGAGTTATTCTGCTGGTTGAGTGCTACACATCTCGGAAGCAGTTTGTTCAAGTGGAGGACAGGATACATTTAATCTTCCCAACTGCCCCGTTTTATAAGTCCTATCATTCCACCCAGTCCGCAAGGAGACAATGAACACCGACAATAAAATCCTCTTCAGACAAAATCTCAATTCCATGTCAAAATATTCCTCTCAGCGCAATTGATCCAGATTCACAGGGGGCCGATGTGATGTTTTTAAATGTGTTGCATAAATCCAGACTCCCCTTATGTCATTTTACTCTCCTGATCCCTTTGTTTTACTTGTAACAATGTCAGAGTCTATCTATTGATTCCTATCAAGGCTGGTGAAAAAGAGAGCAAGGCTTCTTTTACCCGAGCAGTGTGGGGTTGGAGTGGACGGGCCACTACACTGATTAAGAGGAGAGCTCGTTGAGGGGCTGAGGACAGAAATATTGTACCTTCTCCTCGGTTGGTCCGAGAGAGGAGAGGCGATGAGGGTGTTTATATGAATGTACTAGGCTCTAAATGACAAAATAATCATTGATAGCACTGGTGCTCCTAACTTTAAATAGTTAAAAGCCCAACATCAAATTTAGGAGCACCAGAAAATAAGATTTTAAAATCAATTGAGATATAGCCTATATGAATTTGAATGAGATATATGTTGTGCCCTAGAAACAAATATGTTACCCTGTAAATACATTTGTTCATTATTATAAAAAGTTAAAATGTTGATACGAATAACTGTCATTTAAATTTGTATTTATTTATCTATATTTCACCTTTATTTAACCAGGTAGGCAAGTTGAGAACAAGTTCTCATTTACAATTGCGACCTGGCCAAGATAAAGCAAAGCAGTTCGACACATACAACAACACAGAGTTACACATGGAGTAAAACAAACATACAGTCAGTAATACAGTAGAAACAAGTCTATATACGATGTGGGAAAATTAGGTGAGATAAGGGAGGTAAAGGCAAAAAAAGTCCATGGTGGCAAAGTAAATACAATATAGCAAGTAAAACACTGGAATGGTAGATTTGCAGTGGAAGAATGTGCAAAGTAGAAATAAAAATAATGGGGTGCAAAGGAGCAAAATAAATAAAATAAATACAGTAGGGAAAGAGGTAGTTGTTTGGGCTAAATTATAGATGGGCTATGTACAGGTGCAGTAATCTGTGTGCTGCTCTGACAGCTGGTGCTTAAAACTAGTGAGGGAGATAAGTGTTTTCAGTTTCAGATATTTTTGTAGTTCGTTCCAGTCATTGGCAGCAGAGAACTGGAAGGAGAGGCGGCCAAAGAAAGAATTGGTTTTGAGGGTGACCAGAGAGATATACCTGCTGGAGTGCGTGCTACAGGTGGGTGATGCTATGGTGACCAGCGAGCTGAGATAAGGGGGAACTTTACCTAGCAGGGTCTTGTAGATGACCTGGAGCCAGTGGGTTTGGCGACGAGTATGAAGCAAGGGCCAGCCAACGAGAGTGTACAGGTCGCAATGGTGGGTAGTATATGGGGCTTTGGTGACAAATCAGATGGCACTGTGATAGACTGCATCCAATTTGTTGAGTAGGGTATTGGAGGCTATTTTGTAAATGACATCGCCGAAGTCGAGGATTGGTAGGATGGTCAGGGTATGTTTGACAGCATGAGTGAAGGATGCTTTGTTGCCAAATTAAAATGTCATTTGTAGATTGAGGTTTTTAAAAGCACTATTTTCATATTGAGATACATTACATTGAAAATTGTACACTGGCTCTTTAAGAGTGTCATGTTTGTGATGATGACATGCAAGACATTCATTGTTATGATCATTGATTTCCTGAAGAAGCTATCCCTATTCCTTTCTTTCTGTGCCCCAAAATATTTGGATATACTGGTAAAGTTACCAGCTTGTTAGCTAGCTAGCTAATGTGTTAACGAACCTGACTGAACAACGTGTAAAACCAATGAGGCCCACGAGTAGTTTTATAACTGCCTGCGACATAGTTTTTGAATGTAAAATGCAGCCCCCCCAACCTCTCACAGGAAGAAAAAAACATTGCTCTGGTAAAATGGGTCAGATCTTTTGAAGTGTTTGTGCTAGAAACACACCGTTTTCATTGTATTAATGATGCAAGCATGGCTCTAACGAATCAGCACTCGGGAAACAACGGTAGTGTGAAGCCTTATCGTTACAGCAATTATTATTTAAAGAATAATAATTGAATACTAAAAAAGATATAATTTTCTTACCCAAATTAAAACTCCAGGTTGCACAGTGAAATATTTGGTTGCACATTAAAGCTGTGTGTGTGTGTGTTTGCATGTGTGTGTTGGCTATTGACACTGACAACACTAACCCTAATGGTGTGGGTTACACACTCAACATGACAAAGTGGGTCGGAGACAGTCTCCAATTGGGCTCTGGTGTCCCATGGGAAAGTAAACCTATTGAAGTGTGACAGTACCATGTTTTGCCAAATAAATACCTCTGTTCCTGCTACTGCCACAGCCTTTTATCAAATTTGAGGGTGTCTTGTGTTTATTAAATGGACAACAAACCAATAGATTTTGCTCACGATTAAAATAAATTGTGTGTCAAGCCAGTCCTCCGTGAAAGCAATTCAGTTTGTCTTTCTCTTAGCAACGTACTGCTTCAACCCAATTCTCCTTGAATAGCTAACGAATGGCAGATTTCTGAGAGGGCCATCCCTATGGTTCAATTCTCATATGAAGACTTTTCTTACAAGCCCAAAATGGTTGATGGACAAATGGGCTAGTGATTACAATGTTATGACAACGCTAGTGCTTAGAAATTTCTGTTATTTTCATGTTTTTCAACAACTAATTGACCAATGTCAGTTCAATAAAAAAAATGTGTGAGCTCAATGTACACATTTCTCTGTTTATGTAAGTCAGATCAAGCCCAAACTGTGCGATGTAGTTGGGAGTTGCGTTTCCAACAAGCCAATATTCTACATCGTTTAGCACAGAAGACGTGTTAATTAACTGCAATGACCATAATCCATTGCGCGCCTACTTGTCCGGTTTGTGTTTATTTTACGCCTGCTATGCCTGCTAGAAGAATGCGCGATTTAGAGGGATAGAGAGCAGTCTCTTTTTGAGATAACTCTACCTGAAAATACATGATCTAAGTGATTGATAGTTGGTATTCAGCAGTCTTAAAAGTATGTCTTATTTACTTTTTGACAGATAGCATAGGCAACAGCTCTATAGAGAAGAGATGATGACTTGGAATGAAATAATCAAATAAAACAAATGTAATATACACAACAACTGAAATATTTTATTCAAGTAAAGTAACGTGAATAAATGATGGTTGATAAGGGATGAGCAATAATGGTCAGTCACTACCATCATGGGACTTTGGAGAAATAAAAGATTTGAATGTCAGTTAAACAGACAAATGGTTGAAAAATTGATTCTTTTGGCGGTTTCAGTTTAAAAAATATTTAAAAAAGGGTCCCCAATCTGCCATTCATCGTTTTATTCTGTGTTGTTACAGCATTCAACCCGCATAATGCATGATGCATTTAATGTAAAAAAAAAAATAGTATCGAAACCAAAATCGAAAGCCATAATATATATTTTTTAATTCAACCGAATCCGAACCAACCTATAAAAAAACGTTCAGCACAAGACAACCCTAAAAACAATATTCAATTATTAACCATTGCATGGCAATGGTATGTATTACAATACACTTATTATAAACATCTCTAAATGTAGTGTGATTATTGACATTTACCAATTAAAACAACCCAATCCAATACCATTGCAAAGCAAACAAATGTGTGTGTTTTTACTTTTACCTTTGAAGACCATTAGAGACCATAACATTGAAACCATTAGAACTTATGTAGCCTAATATTGTGCTTGTTTACCAGGAATGGTCTAACTAATCTCTACCTTTTTTTGAAGGTAATAAACACACACAGAGTGGCTGTTTCCTGTACACAGATTAAGCCAAAGAGAAAGACAAACTGAATTGCTTTTATGGAGGACTGTAATATTGAATTGTGAGGATGACCACACTATTTATTTTTATCATTAGCAAAAGTTGTTGGTTTTCTTCGCAAAATTGATCCATTTAATCAACACAGGAGAACAGCAAAATGGATTAAAGGACGTGGCAGTGGTAGGAACAGTGGTATTGCAGTAGTAGAAACAGTGGCATCTAGTGGGCAGAACCTGGTACTTTCACACTCATTCATAGTAAATAATGCAAGTGACTTCAATGGCTAATTTAAAAAAACATATTCCATGTTCACGGGAAATGCATTACATAAGATGAAAATGCAATACTCCCTGTATTGCAGTGCTAGAGGTGTCACTACAGATCCGGATTCAATCCCGGGCCGCATCACAACAGGCCGTGATCAGGAGTCCCATAGGGCGGTGCACAATTGGCCCAGCGTCGTCCAGGTTAGGAGATTGTTTGGACGGGAGGGCTTTACTTGGCTCATCGTGCTCTAGCAACTCCTTGTGGTAGGCAGGGTGCCTGGAGGCAGACCTCAGGCATCACAGGAACAGAGTTTCCTCTGACACATTGGTGAGGCTGGCGTCCGGGTTAAGCGCATGGGTGTTAATGATGGGTGTTTGGTGGGTCATGTATCGGAGGACGCATGACTTTTGTCTCCCGAGCCCATTGGGAGTTGCAGCAATGAGACAAGATCGAAATTGGGGAGAAAAAGGGGAGAAAAAAAAAACAATACTCCAAGCATACTATCGGTCAGACATAAAGAAATTATACTGTATACTGGTTGTTGGGATGGGCTTTGAGCTGGGTGTGGGGTGTCCGTGGCTGGCTTTTGATACTTTTATTGGATTCCTCATGTCTTACTCATTGTTAGTAAGAAGTAGGGTCCAAATCGGATATTAGGTACTATATTTATTGACAATTATACGAAACCAATGAATTAAAATGGCCTAAATAGCTTATTTTCCGAGAGATCAAATTGTATTTCAACAAAATAATATTTCAGGAATTCTAATCTTGAGATGGTGGGTGTCCAATTCTCTTTATTGTACTTTTTGAGGTGGAACGACTCATAAGGGTTCAGTCACAGATTAGATGTACTGTACATTTGTATACAATGGCTCTCTGTATTGTATACCATTTGTTTTGCACAGCAGTATTTAAAAAGGCTTCTAAAGTTTGTAATTTCCACATTAAAATGGCAGACTTGATTTGCTCTAACATCAAAATGTATTAACCCCTACAACAAAATGTCAATTAATTATAATCCACATAAAAATGAACATTTTCTGTTACTGCAGGATTATTTTCCTGCCATAGCAAACTGGCTCAAATTAAGATGGTTCATCCTACATCTGTTACCAAGCATAGAATTGGGAAAATATGTTGAAAATGTTTGAAATTAGACATCTGTTTCACAAGTTTGGACAGCACAGTACAGTAAAGAAATGCAGAGGAGAGAATAGTTCAGTATAACACAGTACTATACTGTACATTAGAGTTTAGTACAGTACAGTAGAGCACACTAGAGCACAGTATAATTTACTGTATTGTATTTTACTCTACTGAACTATACTGTACTGAACTTGACTATCCTCTACTCTGCTGTACTGAACTCTACTCTACTGTACTGAACTATACTCTGCTGTACTGTGCTGTGTTCAACTGTGATGTACTGTGATGTCCAAACTTGTGAAAAATAGACGTCAACGATTGGTACAGATTTGGTCCAATCCAACCAATTTTGACCTTTCTTGGGGACGGAGCTCATTTGAATAATAGCCAGTGTGTAGAATGGTATCCAAAATACTTTTATTTAAATGTTTTATAATGACATTCATAATCTTGCATTTCTGTATATTACAGATCAGGGACTGATGATGTTCTTCTGTTACAATCATTCTGTTACTGTAGTTCAATAACCAAGATAGATTTTTTTCAAACGGAAGGTGTCGTATCATAGCTGACACCCCATTATTTCAGCAAACATCTTTGAATCTTAATTCGGAGTAGATATTTAAGAGTTTTGGTTTCATAAACTGAGGGAGATTTAGTAGTAGACATCCAGATGGGGGGTGGGGAGGCTGGTGTGCCTAGTAGTCTCTATGGGCATGTTAAACCAGCTCTCTGGCCTCCGCGTCGGGAGGGGAAAGGCCTCCGGAATACAAATCAGACCCTAGAGATGGTGGGAGTCATTATCTGCCACCTCTGTATCAACGCTGCATATAATGTTGGGTTGGAGTTGCAGTAGGAGAGATCAGGTGCAGCTATGTATGATGCATAACTGCCCATGGAAAACTACATGATGGAGGGAAAGGAGGAATTTGAATGTCAGTTAAACAGACAAATGGTTGAAAAATTGATTCTTTTGGCAGTTTGAGAGCACGTCATGGTTTATTTTTAGGTAACAGTGTTTTCAAAACAACAACTTGAGCATTTTCCTTAAAAACCCAAAGTTCCTTATTAGCAGCAGTTGGCAAAATCCATTTTGAACACAAAATGATCTCGAGAGGGAATCCTTGAAGAAAATAAACTAAGCACCAGAGATTCTCCTATTCTTCAATGATATTCTGAACAACTTCCACTATCTCTATCAACACTTCTACTCCCCGGGAACGTTGTCAGTGAAAATACTGGAGAACTGTCGAGTGTTGAGCCATCACTGCTTTCTCTCCTACCAAAGACAGACGAGAAAAATTGAACTCTAAGGAGTACTCTTCGACTCACTCTGAATGTGTTTCCTGAACCTAATGCAATGTTATTTCTCTAGGGAAGTTATATCAAAGTTGCTTTATGGTGGGTTTACAAAAAACATATTGTGTAGGTTGTTTTCTGTATGACAGGCAGAAATATAATACACAAAGAAACCTGCATGCTTTTCCCTTCAGGGATGTCTACTGACATGTGACACAGATATTAGCATAGAAATAAGTGTGGTAAGTGTGGTATGTCATTTCTCTCATTCCCACTCACATCTCTTCCCATCTTTTAACATTACACCCCTCTTTCTTTTAATTTGTTTATGCTGAATTGCTCAGATTCATAAAGTTCAAAATAATATAATCCTAATGGAACTAGCTATACATTCAGAACATGAACATGATACATCATCAAGTTATATAAGTTCCTAACAGGGGGAGTTGACATGAAATTCCACGAGAGTCAGCAATATCCTCTACATCCAAGAAAAACCTATGCATCAGATGATCTAGCGCTGATGCAGTTTGAAGGCACCAGACAAAATGGCTTCCTCCTTATCCTCCTCTTTAACAAACATTATTAACCGCACTTCCTGTTCCTACCCATAACCCCTTGCTTCCATCACTTCACCATGAATCAGAATGCTGATCAGGCATGATGAAGAGTCCCAAGGTGTTGCACGGGTTTCAAGGGTTTCAAAGCTATTGATAACATTAATTGTTATTGATGTCCTATTAGTAGTGCTGAGCGATTAACTGAAATTGCATTTTTGCCGGTTATTAAACAACTAATTGACAGACGTCAGTTCAATTACTTGAATTCCATTCCATTTCGTTTTTTTTGTGAGCCCAACACACCATGTTTCTAAAGAGAAATCAAATCATTCACGAGAGAAATTAAGTCAAGAACTAGAGTTGAAGTCGGAAGTTTACATACACCTTAGCTAAATACAATTAAACTCAGTTTTTCCTTATATTTAATCAGAGTGAATATTCCCTGTTTTAGGTCTGTTAGGATCACCACTTTATTTTAAGAATGTGAAACGTCAGAATAATAGTAGAGAGAAATATTTATTTCAGCACATTCCCAGTGGGTCAGAAGCATTGCCTTGAAATTATTTAACTTGGGTCAAACGTTTCGGGTAGCCTTCCACCAGATTCTCACAATAAGTTGGGTGAATTTGGGCCCATTCCCCCCTGACAGAGCTGGTGTTACTGAGTCAGGTTTGTAGGCCTCCTTGGGATTGAAGTCAGGGCTTTGTGATGGCCACTCCAATACCATGACTTTGTTGTCCTTAAGCCATTTTGCCACAACTTTGGAAGTATGCTTGGGGTCATTGTCCTTTTGGAAGACCCATTTGCGACCAAGCTTTAACTTCCTGACTGATCTCTTAAAAATGTTGCTTCAATATATCCACATTATTTTTATTTGTCATGATGCCATCTATTTTGTGAAGTGCACCAGTCCCTCCTGCAGCAAAGCACCCCACAACATGATGCTGCCACCCCTGTGCTTCACTTTTGGGATGGTGTTCTTCGACTTGCAAGCCTCTCCCCTTTTCCTCCCAAAATAACGATCATTATGGTCAAACAGTTCTATTTTTGTTTCATCAGACCAGAGGACATTTCTCTAGTATCTTTGTCCCCATGTGCAGTTGCAAACTGTTGTCTGGCTTTTTTTATGGGGGGCTTGGAGCAGTGGCATCTTCCTTGCTGAGCGGCCTTTCAGGTTATATACTTTTGTACCTGTTTTCTCCAGCATCTTCACAGGGTCCTTTGCTGCTGTTCTGGGATTGATTTGCACTTTTCGCACCAAAGTATGTTCATCTCTAGGAGACAGAAAGCATCTCCTTCCTGAGAGGTATGACGGCTGCATGGTCCCGTGGTGTTTATACTGGTGTATTATTGTTTGTACAGATGAACATGGTACCTTCAGGCATTTGGACATTGCTCCCAAGGACGAACCAGACTTGTGGAGGTCTACAATTTTTGGAGGTCTTTTTGGAGGTCTTGGCTGATTTCTTAAAATTTTCCCATGGTGTCAGATGTTGTGGTGGCAGCTGCAGAAAGTACTTGGGCGTACGAGATTTTATTGCAGAAGAGTTAGAAGATGTTTTGAATGATAGTGTCCTGTCCTCCCAGGCTGCTGGCCTGGAGTAGGATCAGATAGGTCCAAAGTAGTGGAATGGTGGTGAGGTTTTAATGGGTGCAGGGTTAGTTGGTTGGCCAATTTTTTCACAAAGTGTAATGAATTCATACTACAGGTACACAGCCAATACAGTAGGTGGCAGCATGCATCTATAATATTTGTTTGCGGACTGCCATAATACCAAAGAAGAAGAAGAACTACATTATGATCAGAGATAGAGATAACATTAGATGGTTGTCTGACTGGCTGGCTGGCTGGCTGCTACTGCCTGAGCAGAGATGAGATGCTGACTTTAAAGAATGAAAAATTATAAAGTCATAAAATGATACAAAGTAAAATACACAACTGAAATATTGTATTATTTCATAGTAATTTACAATTTTTCTATGTGGACCTGACAGAGAATTACATTTTTTCACTGTTTTTGCAATTGAATGTTTACTATTTTTGGCTTTGGAATTTCTATTAAACACTGAAATAATTGTAATCTCATTATTTCATAATGCATTTAAATAATTGAAACCACAACCGACCTCAAAAAGCACTAATCGCTCAGAACTACCCATTCATCCGATTCTCTTTCCATTTCTATTGTGATTAATTAAAAATGCCATGGTAAAGAAGTGCTGTCGGGTTTTTGCTGTGTGCAAGGTGTCGTGACTTTACTTTCATTAATCTGATGACTGTTATTTATCGACTTAACTAACTATGTTTAGTTGTTACCCGATTAAATTAATCATGGAACAATTAACTCATTAGAGATTTGGGGCACCACGAGACCGGTTGTTTAAAGACTTACCATATCCCAAATTAAACTCAAAAGGTCTTTACCTATCACATCCAGAAAACAGTCAACGTATTGATCATAACCTCTTATCATATCATCATACGTAACAGTCATAACCTCCTGCATCTGAAAAAAACAGCCTTACTTATGATTCAGTACTACAGAAATTGGTTTAATTATGCATTTACTAGGTAACTAAATGATAACACAGGATAACATACACACTTAATATATTAGGGGGCCCTTCAGGGGTGCGTGCTCAGTCCCCTCCTGTACTCCCTGTTCACTCATGACTGCACGGCCAGGCATGAATCCAACACCCTCAGGCCTACGTGCCTGCCTACCCGCCTTTCTAGTGCCTACCTGCCTGTCTCTCTCTCTCTCTGCTTGCCTACCTGCCTCTGTGACATGTACAGACAATATATCAGGTGCTGGTTGTGAACATGGACATACACTGCACTGGGACTTTTGACAAAGCTAACAGTACAGACTCAAACATCATCATTAAGTTTAGGTTCTGGTAGGCCTGATCACTGACATCGACGAGACAGCCTATAGGGAGGAGGTCAGAGACCTGGCCTTGTGGTGCCAGAATAACAACCTATCCCTCAACGTAACCAAGACTAAGGAGATGATTGTGGACTATAGGAAAAGGAGGACAGAGCACGCCCCCATTCTCATCGACGGGGCTGTAGTAGAGCAGTTTGAGAGCTTCAAGTTCCTCGGTGTCCACATCAACAACAAACTAGAATGATCCAAACACACCAGTCGTGAAGAGGGCACAACAAATCCTATTCCCCCTCAAGAGTCTGTAAAAATTTGGCATGGGTCCTCAGATCCTCAAAAGGTTCTACAGCTCCACCATAGAGAGCACTGGTTGCATCACTGACTGGTATGGCAACTGCTCGGCCTCCGACCGCAAGGCCCTTCAGAGGGTAGTGCGTACGGCCAGTACATCACTGGGAACAAGCTTCCTGCCATCCAGGACCTCTATACCAGGCGGTATCAAAGGAAGGCTCTAAAATGTTTCAAAGACTCCAACCACCCTTGTAAAAAACTGATCTCTTTGCTACCGCATGGCAAGTGGTACAGGAATGCCAAGTCTAGGTCCAAGAGGCTTCTAAACAGCTTCTACCCCCAAGCCATAAGACTCCTGAACATCTAATCAAATGGCTACCCAGACTATTTGCATTACTCCCCCCCTTTTACACTGCTGCTACTCTCTGTTATTAGCTATGCATAGTCACTTTAATAACTCTACCTACATGTAAATATTACCTCAATTACCTCGTCACCGGTGCCCCTGCACATTGACTCTGTACCGGTAACCCCTGTATATAACCTCGCAATTGTTATTTTTACTGCTGCTCTTCAATTTTTTGTTACTTTTCGTATTCTTATTTACAAAAAAATTTAAACTGCATTGTTGTTTAGGGCTTGTAAATAAGGATTTCACTGTAAGGTCTACACCTGTTGCATTTGGTGCATGTGACAAATACAATTTGATTTGATTCTGTATCCGCACCTGAGACAGCGCTTTCCACCACATCAACAAATCAGCAAATGATGGAATTTCTCTTGGAAGAATGGTGTCGCATCCCTCCAAAAGAATTCCAGACACTTGTGGAATCTATGCCAAGGCACATTGAAGCTGGCTCGTGGTGGCCCAACGCCTTATTATGACACTCTATGTTTCCATTATTTTCGCAGTTACCTTTGTATTGTGTATGCAGTGCCTCTGTGCCTCTAACTGAATTTAATTTTTCACTTTCACTTTAATAATTACTCGATGTTGCAGGTATCTAAGCACTGTGTGAGTCACCTGCCATTTAGGGAAATCTAAATGGATTCCTTCATATAAGTATTCCTGTGATTAGAGAATGCTCTCTGTTATGCACCTCTCACAATGAAAGCTTGTATGAATAGTTATTCTCCACTGATGTATGGTTTGACAAGTCATCCTGTTAATGATCATCATTGCTTAAGTAACTCTCCATCAAGCTAGCTACATATTCGCTTACCAAATTGACACCCCTTCATTCCCTCTGCTTCAGATTTATAGTTCTAAGACACATATCCTTCCCTGTGGTAACTCTCCATCAAGCTAGCTATTGTAGGTACATCTGGCTTTCAAATTGACACTCCTTCATTCCTGTTAGCCTTCATGCCACTTCAGGTTTCCAGTTCTAAGTCACTTCATCTATACTGTGGCTACAGTTGAAGTCAGAAGTTTACATACACTTAGGTTGGAGTCACAAACTATAGTTTTGGCAAGTCGGTTAGGACATCTACTTTGTGCATGACACAAGTCATTTTTCCAACAATTGTTTACCGACAGATTATTTCACTTATAATTCACTATTTCACAATTCCAGTGGGTCAGAAGTTTACATACACTAAGAAGATTATGTCAAGGCTTTAGAAGCTTCTGATAGGCTAATTGACATAATTTGAGTCAATTGGAGGTGTACCTGTGGATGTATTTCAAGGCCTACCTTCAAACTCAGTGCCTCTTTGCTTGACATTGTTATGCAGGTGAATGAGGACCCAAAAGCGACTTAACGAAAACAGAGTCTTTATTCCAGTATTTGACAAAAGTGATAATCCTGGATATTATCAAGGTGAAAACAAAACAGGAAAACTGAAATCCACTCGTCAGTAGAGAGGACTGACTGGAGACTCGACCATAGACTGCAGGTTGCTTCGGGAAGGCACCGACACGCAGCATCTGAAGAAGGTAAAACACGACAGGGCGAGACAAGGACACAGAACAGCGAACATCATACAAGGATCCGACAAGGACAGAAGCGGAAAACAGAGGGAGAAATAGGGGCTCTAATCAGAGGGCAAAATAGGGGACAGGTGTGAAAAGAGTAAATGAGGTAGTTAGGAGAATGAGGAACAGCTGGGAGCAGGAACGGAACGATAGAGAGAGAGGGAGAGAGGGAGGGGAAGAGAGGGATAGAAAGAGGGAAAGAACCTAATAAGACCAGCAGAGGGAAACGAATAGAAGGGAAGCACAGAGACAAGACATGATAACCAATGACAAAACATGACAGACATCATGGGAAAATCTAAAGAAATCAGCCAAGACCTCAGGGGAAAAAAAGACCTCCACAAGTCTGGTTCATCCTTGGGAGTTCATCTGTACAAACAATAATTCGCAAGTATAAACACCATGGGACCACGCAGCCATCATACCGCTCAGGAAGGAAACGTGTTCTGTCTCCTAGAGATGAACGTACTTTGGTGTGAAAAGTGCAAATCAATCCCAGAACAACAGCAAAAGACCCTGTGAAGATGCTGGAGGAAACAGGTACAAAAGTATTTATATCCACAGTAAAATAAGTCCTATATTAACATAACCTGAAAGGCCGCTCATCAAGGAAGAAATCACTGCTCCAAAACCGCCATAAAAAGGCCAGACTACGGTTTGCAACTGCACATGGGGACAAAGATCGTATTTTTGAAGAAATGTCCACTGATGAAACAAAAATATAACTGTTTGACCATAAAGACCATCGTTATGTTTGGAGGAAAAAGGGGGAGGCTTGCAAGCCGAAGAACACCATCCCAACCATGAAGCACGTGTGTGGCACCATCATCAATTATGTGGATATATTTAAGCAACATCTCAAGACATCAATCAGGAATTTAAGCTTGGTCGCAAAAGAGTCTTCTAAATGGAAAATGACCCCAAGCATACTTCCAAAATTGTGGCAAAATGGGTTAAGGACAACAAAGTCAAGGTATTGGAGTGGCCATCACAAAGCCCTAACCTCAATCACAGTTACACCAGCCCTGTCAGGAGCAATGAGCCAAAATTCACCCAACTTATTGTGGGAAGCTTGTGGAATTTGACCCAAGTTAAACAATTTAATGGCAATGCTACCAAATAATAATTGAGAGTATGTAAACTTCTGACCCACTGGGAATGTGATGAAATAAATAAAAACTGAAATAAATCATTCTCTCTGATATTATTCTGACATTTCACATTCTTAAAATGAAGTGGTGATCTTAACTGACCTAAGATAGATAATTTTTACTATGATTAAATGTCAGGAATTGTGAAAAACTGAGTTTAAATGTAGTTGGCTAAAGTGTATGTAAACTTCCGACTTCAACTGTATATTATGAAAAAATTCCGCTGTACCCTGTTACTTCTGCTGAAAGATTCTAATTCTTTAGTTACGTATACACTCTTAGAAAAAAGGTTTCCAAAGGCATTCTTCTAGACAGAACCCTCTGCAATGGGTTCTACCCAGCACCGAAAAGGGTTCCCCTATGGGGACAAACTGAAGAACCTTGTATTTCTATTTAGCACCTTCTTTCTAAGAGTGTACCTTCCTCTTTCTCACCCCCATGCAGCCATGCAGCCCACACTTTATCACCATGTGTAAACACCTGGCCCTTATCGCTCTTTAAGTGTTAACCATTTCTGAGCATCACTGTCAACACATATGCTCCAGAGATTCTTTCTCTCTCTCCATTTCTCTTTCTCCCTGGAGGGAATATTAACAGATCCTGCTGTGGCTGTGCCCTTCCCTCCAAGCTCTCTCCTCTCCCACTCCCTCTCTCTTTCTCTACTCCTTTCTCTCTCTCTCTCTCTCTCTCTCTCTCTCTCTCTCTCTCTCTCTCTCTCTCTCTCTCTCTCTCTCTCTCTCTCTCTCTCTCTCTCTCTCTCTCTCTCTCTCTCTCTGCCCTCTCTCACTGTCTCTCATCTTTCCTTCCTCCTTCTCCCTTCCTCCCTCTCACTCCCTCTCTGACACTTCTTCTTTTGGTAATGAACCCCCAGTGGCACTTTGGGGTTGCGTTCCGTCACTGTGTGTCTCTCACTCTCTCTCTCCTTTTTTGTCTCCGTGGCGTGCTGCGGTGCTCCTCAATGCTTTTTATGATAATCTTCCATGGTCTCATCTAAAGGGTGTGTCTGTTTTGAAGGCCACGTGGCGTGACCAATTAATAATTACTCCTTATGCCTCTTTTTTTTTTACACCATTTGACATTATACAGACAATCTTTCTTCTGGGTTTCTTTTCCTTTCCCTTTCCCTCTCTTCCTTTCTCTCCATCTCCTCTATCCTCTTATTCACCCCCTCTTGTTCACCCCCCCATCTGTCATCAAGCGAAAATGCCTTTTCTTTTCCAGCTCGATATTCACAGTCGTTTTTATATCCTTGCTTGTATACATGTGATGTGTATGTATAGCTTACCTGTGCTATACAATACTGTCTTCTTCTGTATGCACAGCTTAACTCATTCGTTTCTCAGTCATTTTCTATTGAGATATGATTGCTGGTCCTGTTTCCTGGGACATGTTGTTGATAACAGGAAATTGGTAGCGAAAAGCAGTGGGGTGCTGGTTGTGTTTCTACAGCGGGGCTAGTCAGCCATGATGGACTGGCAACATGGCATTAAGCACAGCTGAGTGTCAGGGATGTCTGCTGCTGAGGTTATGCAGAGAAAGTGAATTGTGTGTGTGTGTGTGTGTGTGTGTGTGTGTGTGTGTGTGTGTGTGTGTGTGTGTGTGTGTGTGTGTGTGTGTGTGTGTGTGTGTGTGTGTGTGTGTGTGTGTGTGTGTGTGTGTGTGTGTGTGTGTGTGTGTGTGTGTGTGTGTGTGTGTGTGTGTGTGTGCGCAGAAATTGGCAGATCTTTCTGTTCTTCATGCATAAGAGGTCTGTCTATGCAGTGGTAGTGATAAGATGTGGATAAAAGCGTCTGCTAAATGGCATATATTATATTATTATTATTATTATATTATATTATGTGGTAAAGAAGTGTGTGTGTTTGTTTGGCAAGCATCTATGATATTTAAATCCCAAACTCCAACTAATGTGAAGGCAGTTCTTTCATTATGCCTGGAATTATAATGTTGGCTGTGTGGATATAATACAAGACCAATGTGATCATTTTTTATTCCCCTCATTAAAGCTGTAAAAGAAACAGCTGCATTTACAGGAGGCAAGAATAGCAGCGAGCTCTATTGTGACTGACATGATAAAACACATAATTAGGCAGTCAATGTGTTATCTCTCTTTTCTATATTTGGTGTGTTAGGGAAGTAATCCTCTATTAATGCTACGCAGTCACCTTTTCTTTATCTGTGTTTTGTATTGTGATTTACATTTATTGGCTTGGTTAGCAATTTCATGAACATGTCTTGTTTAATGATGAATGTGGTTTGTAGCATTGTACAATTATTTCCCTCCACCTGTAATTGCAGGAGATGTTTGAGTGCAGCTGTGTTCAATGGGCTGGATATACCAGCGATATGAGCTAGGTGAGGGGGAGAGATAGAACAGTGTGTGTGTGTGTGTGTTTGAGGGAGGGCGATGGGAAGAGAGGAAGGCAAGGTTTGTTGTCTCCTCAATGAAACACATCGGAAAGGATATGTTGGATGGATCTGAAGAGGGCGTCTGATGTGTTCGTGTGTGTGTGTGTGTGTGTGTGTGTGTGTGTGTGTGTGTGTGTGTGTGTGTGTGTGTGTGTGTGTGTGTGTGTGTGTGTGTGTGTGTGTGTGTGTGTGTGTGTGTGTGTGTGTGTGTGTGTGTGTGTGTGTGTGTGTGTGTGCGCATCTGTGTCGGTGCCAGTGTGTGTGTGTGGGTGTACAAGTGTGTATGTGCTTGTGTCTGTACCAGTGTGTGAGTGCGAGTCATGCAGCATCCGGAGGAACAACCCAACCCACTGTTGTATTCTCTTCTCATCTAATTGTTCTGTGAAGCACTGCAGAGAATTGGAAGTAACGTCCTTGGGATGGTACAGCTAGATGCTAGCTGCTAGCTTCGTCAGTTATACAAACACTTGCTGAACCCTATTCAGTCCCTCAGTGCACCCGGACGGCATACATCATTATCCGTCCCTTCCCACATCTGCCCTGCATCACAAATGGCACCCTATTTCCTATGAAGTGCACCTCTTTTGACCAGAGCCCCAGGCCCTTTTTCAAAGTAGAACACTACTTAATAGAAATAGGGTGCCTTATGGGATGCAACTCTGGTTCTTGGTACCCTTTACGCCCGTAAAAAAAACTTGTAAGAGCTTGTTACAGGGCAGTACATGGGGAAGGAAAAATAAATATACAGTGTGTATGTATATTTAGCACAGTAGTGACAAGCCGCGTGAAGAAAAATATAAATGTAGGATAAAAATAAGGCAAATGAATCCTTCACTGGGAGCGGAGGATAAATCACTTAATATGGTTCTGAGACAAGGGCTCCTTCTCTCTCATTGAATTACAGTATGCAGAGTACTGAGCCTATTTTAATAACTAACTGACTCAGTGCACAGCAGGACTGGTTTGAGGTGGCAGTGTGTGCATTTACATATGTGGCATCTTAATGTGACCCCTATTGATACATGAGGAAAACATTCCTGTAGCACCAGGATTTGAATCGGCCATCACGTTCCTGTAGGAAAAGAATGGCCTCCATTTGAAAGCAAAATCTATCACTTGAATCTGAATGAATGACTCGACTGTAACGGCGTTCTTCGTTTGTTGAAAGAGAGTCGGACCGAAATGCAGCGTGGTGGTTACTCATGTCTTTAATGAAACAATCGCGATACATGAAATTACTATACAAATACAAAACAACAAACGGAACGTGAAAACCTAATTACAGCCTATCTGGTGAAACTACACAGAGTCAAGAACAATCACCCACGAAATACAAAGTGAAACCCAGGCTACCTAAATACGGTTCCCCATCAGAGACAACAAGAATCACCTGACTCTGATTGAGAACCCCCTCAGGCAGCAAAGCCTATACTAGACACACCCCTATTCAACCACAATCCCAATGCCTACAAAAACCCAATACGACAATACAATAACCCCATGTCACACCCTAGCCTGAACAAATAATTAAAGAAAACACAAAATACTAAGACCAAGGCGTGACATCGACTGCTCCCGCATGAAGAGTCAGGATTTCCGCGGGTTATAGTTACATTTATGTCAATCATAAAGCTTATTAATGGTAATTTGTATTTTCCTGTGGAGAAGGAAACGTTCTGCAACAAAACGGCGATCAAATTAAAATGCCAGACTTGTAGGTGTCACAGAAAGTGACCTCACAGCATAGGGTATGTAGAGGTAGGGACTTCCTATGGTATTACTTTATTTAGGTTACTTTGCAGCATGGAGTGTGATTCCCCTTGCCATCTGGAATAGCATGCAGTTGCTTGATCATGCGGTCAGGTGGTCAGGGTTGCGTTGTGTCCCTCAGTGGTTTAGGTTAGCATTTGGTTGGAGGGAAAGCTGATTTTAGATTAGGTCAGTGCCTTCTGGAAATTGTAGACATAAGAACCACACAGTACCATTGATTCCTCATACAGAGTGTAGATTGAGAGATGGATGCAGGAGCTATAGCGTGTTAGATATAGGGTAAGGTAGACAGAGAGGTTGGGGTTTGGTGTTTGGTATTTATTAGGATCGCCATTAGTGGTGATCTACTATAAGCCTGTAGGGCATTGAACTCAGGGTTCTGTAGCTGTCTGAAGCTGAGGCCATAGGTTTAATGCTCAGAGACTTGCTCCCTGTATAGAGCACTTAACCTGGATATAACCTGGATATAGCCCACTCAAAACCCAGCCGTGAAAATGGGTCACATACCAAAATTGGAGCCGCCTACATCATTGTTAGTCACCCTAGATACAGCTACAGTCATGTGTGTTTGACAAATAGTCAGAGTGAATGATGTTGATGGTAATAATGATGGAGACGAGGCCTCTCTGTCTCTCTTTATCCCTCTCTATCCCTATCCCTCTCTCCCCCCTCTCCCTCCACATCTCCCTCTCTCTTCTCTGCTGTGTCGCGTTCTCTTTCTCTCTCTCAATTTCCCTCTTTCCCTCTCCCTCCTTCCATTCGCTACATCCCCCTCTTCAGAGGACATCAATCCTAAATGGTCTCTCAAAACAGAAAGTGTCTCACTCTGCTGTCAAACTGATACCACTGTCAGTGAACATTGTAACCCATGATGCTTTAGCTGTAGCTACAGCAATGACACATCCCGGCACACATCACATATTCACTGAACACCAACATCACTGCTACAATTAGCACCGGTTCAATGACTTTATTATCTCCTCTCATCCCCGAAATGCCTCCCACCTAAAAATAACAGCTATGCCACTACAACGGACTGGGACGACAGCAACACTGTGAATACACAAACGGTCAAACATTGTCATTTTGCGTCTGTGTGTGTGCGTAAGTGTGTGTGTTTGTATGTTGTGAATGTGTGTGTGTGTGCGTGCTTGTGTACTTTCATGTGTGAATGTGTGTGTTTGTTTCTCTCTGTGTGTGTGTGCATTCATGCATTTGTGTGCGTGTTAGTGAGTGTGTGCGAAGCCCAACTGTGAGGTAGCCGTGAAGGAATTACACCCATCACTAATATTAATGATCTCATTTGCATGGTGACTTGAATACCATTGATGAGCAACATGTTCACCACCATACGTAGCCCCATTACAGAGATAATGACAGAGGAAGATTATCCTACACACACAAGCATGTACACTTGCATACAGGCACACACACAAACACAAACACACAGATTGTCACTAATTCAATCGTCCATGGCACTATCACATACAGTATATAATACATACAGTTTATTGGAAAGATGTATGTTTAATAAAAACATTGTTTACTTAGGAAAGTCAGTTATGAATAAATTCTTATTTACAATGGCGGCCTACCCCGGCCAAACCCGGACGATGTTGGGCCAATTGTGCTCCGTGATTTCCAATCACGGCCGGATATGTGTGCTGTACAGATTTGCAATTACAAAATGATACAAGTGAATCATATTCTTGAAGGCTTATAAATAAACCAACATAATCCCTGTACTGTGTACAGTGAATCTGATTTCCACCCTAGTCATCCAAGTCTTTGATTTAAGATCAGACCCCTTCTTACTTATAGATGGTATGATATCATTGCATCTATTATATGCTTGGTGGAATGGGTGTTGCACTATAATGGAAATGCATTACGGATTGAGGCTTTGTGCATTACGAAGTGAGGCTTTGCCTCATAGGGCCCTGGTCAAAAGTAGGGCACTATGTAGGGTATATGGTGCCATTTGGGAACAGCCTGAGACTGTGTTAGTACTGAGGAGGACAGAGCAGAGAGACTATTTTAGCAGGAGAATACTACAGTACCTGTAGGAAGCTAGTTATGTCGTTGTGAGACAGAACAAACTGAACATGAACAGGAACATGGCGCCTAAGGGAGCCAGCCATCCATCAGAGACCTACACCTACTGTAAACTACATAGTTTCTTTCTTTTACAGAAATGTAGTTCTTTCTTTAATCTGTCACAATGAATGAGGTGTCTGAAATGATGGTTCTGTGTTGAAAATCCTGTTGACAGGAGAATGTAAACTGTCACAACCTTGTGGTCTAACCAAGCTGCTAGAATTGAAGAACAATCTGGTTGTTCAGAAGGCATTTGGCCAGTCTTGGAGGACAGTGGATATGGTCCTGTGAGGCTCAGTTGGTAGAGCATAGAGCTTGTATCACCAAGGGTAGTGAGTTTGATTGCTGCTGGGGCCATCTACAGTACCAGTCAAAAGTGTGGACACACATACTTATTCCAGTGTTTTTATTTATTTTTTCTATTTTCTACATTGCAGAATAATAGTGAAGACATCAAAACTATGAAATAACACAGATGGAATCATGTAGTAACCAAAAAAGTGTTAAACAACTCTAAATATATTTTATATTTGAGATTCTTCAAAGTAGCCACCCTTTGCCTTGATGACAGCTTTGCAAATCCTTGGCATTCTCTCAACCAGCTTCCTGAGGTAGTCACCTGGAATGTATTTCAATTAACAGGTGTGACTTGTTAAAAGTTAATTTGTGGAATTTATTTCCTTCTTAATGTGTTTCTGCCAATCAGTTGTGTTGTGACAAGGTATGTGTGGTATACAGAAGATAGCCTTATTTGGCGAAAAACAGCTCAAATAAGCAAATAGAAATGACAGTCCATCATTACTTCAAGACATGAACGTCAGGCAATCCAGTAAATTCCAAGAACTTTGAAAGCTTCTTTAAGTGCAGTCGCAAAAACATCAAGCGCTACCATGAAACTGGCTCTCACGAGGACCGCCACAGGAAATGAAGGCCCAGACCTATCTCTGAAGTAGAGGATAAGTTCATTAGAGGTACCAGCCTCAGAAATTGCAGCCCAAATAAAAGTAACAGAGACATCTCAACATCAACTATTCAGAGGAAACTGCATGAATCAGGCCTCCATGGTCGAGGTACTGCAAGGAAACTACTACTAAAGGACACCAATAAGAAGAAAGATTTGCTTGGGCCAAGAAACATGAGCAATGGAAATTATATCGGTGGAAATCTGTCCTTAGATTTTTGGATCCAACAGCCACGTCTTTGTGAGACAGAGAGTAGGTGAACAGATTATCTCCACATGGGTGGTTCCCACCATGAAGCATGGAGGAGGAGGTGTGGGGGTGCTTTGCTGTTGACACTGTCAGTTATTTATTTAAAATTCAAGGCACACTTAACCAGCATGTCTACCACAGCTTTCTGCAGTGATACGTCATCATATCTGGTTTGCGCTTTGTATGACTATCATTTGTTTTTCAACAGAACAATGACCCAACACACCTCCAGGCTGTTTAACTTCTTGGCGACATCGGGCAGTATTTTCACGTCCGGATGAAATGCATGCCCAAATTCAACTTCCTGCTACTCATCCCCAGAAGATAAGATATGCATATTATTAGATTTGGATAGAAAAACTCTGAAGTTTCTAAAACTGTTTGAATCATGTCTGTGTGCATAACATAACTTATTTAGCAGGCGAAACCCCGAGGACAAACCATTCAGATTTTCTTTAGCGTCCCACCTATCCCAGAGAGGTTAAGGGCTATTTGACCAAGAAGGAGAGTGATGGAATGCTGCAACAGATGACCTGACCTCCACAATCATCCGACCTCAACCCAATTGAGATGGTTTGGGATGAGTTGGACTGTAGAGTGATGGAAAAGCAGCCAACAAGTGCTCAGCATATGTGGGAACTCCTTCAAGATGATTTGGAAAAGTATTCCAGGTGAAGCTGGTTGAGAGGATGCCAAGATTGTGAAAAGCTGTCATCAAGGCAAACGGTGCCAAAATATATTTTGATTTGTTTAACATTTGTTTGGTTACTACATGATTCCATATGTGTTATTTCATCGTTTTGAAGTCTTCACTATTATTCTACAATGTATAAATAGTAAAATTCAAGAAAAACCCTTAAAACCCTTAAAACTGCATATGTAAAAATATTATAAAATGTTTGCAACCATTACTGTAAGTTGCTTTGGATAAAAGTGTCTGCTAAATGGCATTTAGAATTATGTTATAAAAATCAACAGGTTTGTGTATATTTGCTATAATGTGGCTGAAGTTCCTTTTTCTCAGTGAGAGATGAGTTTCTGTCAATGGCATGCACAGACGATTGTGGATGTCTTGCCAGGGCAACTGGGAAGGGACACGAGAATCTAGAATGAGCATTTTAGAATGGATCTGTAGTCTGTTATGTTGGTGTTTTGGTTGATTTACTATGAAAGCCTAGGGTCTGATGAGCCGCAACAGGTTTGTGTACGTGTTTATTTACCAAGCATTTCAACTACTTTCACTCCCTGATGATGTATAGGCAATTTGACACTGAACTCCACGTGAACTTATTATTATTATTATTATTATTGAACTTGCTTTACCAAAAAGGGTGCAAGCCTTGATTCGCCTGTATATACTAATAACAGCAATTCCACTCACTTAATATCTATGCTGGATGAAGGAATATGCACCACTCTATAAATGTATGCGCTCTTATGGTTGAGTGGGACTTTATTCACCATTACCGAATACCGCCCACGCTGGGTTATTTTAGCTTGTTTTCGTAGTATTAAATGCACTGTCATGCAAGTACATCTTCACAATTCATACCCCCAAACTTTCCAGTTTTGAGCAGATGACTGCAATGCTGTTATATATCCCAGAGAAGCGGTATTTTCTTGTGTTTTGTGAGAGATGGAGAAACACAAACACAGAGTCACTCCTGAGATAGGTACTTGGCTCGGTCTGGGAGTAGCAGGGAGGGAGTAGAGTGGCTCCTGTCGAGTGGTAGGGTAACATTGCCTTTGAATTTGTCCAGGGACAATGGAGCGAGGGAGAATAATACACCTGCCAGTCCTGCTCAGCCTCAGGGCCCTGACAGGAACATTCTGACCTCCACATAAACACAAAGTGCCATCAGAGCAGAACACTGCCTGGCTATGTGGCTATGCTCCTTACTTTCTCTACCTACTCTGTCGGTTTCTAAACCACAGAGATGGGGAAGGGTAAAGGGAATGAGAAGAGGGAAAAAAGAGAGATTCAATCAATCAAGTGTATTTATAAAGCCATTTTTTACATCAGCAGATGTCACAAAGTGCTATACAGAAACCCAGCCTAAAACCTTAAACAGCAAGCATTACAGATGTAGAAGCACAGTGACTAGGAAAAACTCCCTAGAAAGGCTTAGGAAGAAACCTAGAGAGGAACCAGGCTCTGTCCTTTTCTGGCTGTGCCGGGTGTAGATTATAACAGTACATGGTCATTTAAGGCCAGATTGTTCTTCAAGATGTTCAAACGTTCATAGATGACCAGCAGGGTCCAATAATAATCACAGTGGTTATAAATGTAAATGTCAGTTGACTTTTCATAGCCAAGCATTCAGAGGTTGAAAACAGTAGGTGCAGGACAGGGTAGAACGTCTGGGGAACAGGTCAGGGTTATCTAGCCACAGACAGGACAGTTGAAACTGGAGCAGCAGCACGACGAGGTGGACTGGGGACAGCCAGGAATCATCAGGCCATGATCCTAGGGCTCAGATCTTCCAGGAGGGGAGGGAGCGAGAGAGAATTAGAGGGAGCATGCTTAAATGCACACAGGACACCAGATATAACAGACTGACCTTCGCCCCCTGGCACTATTGTAGCATAGATACTGGAGACTGAGACAGGGGTGGGTTGGGGGACACTGTGGCCCGTCCGACAATACCCCCAGACAGAGCAAACCAGGCAGGATATAACCCCACCCACTTTGCCAAAGCACAGCCCCAACACCACTATAGGGATATCAACAGACCACCAACTTACTACCCTGAAACAAGGCTGAGTAGAGCCCACAAAGATCTCCTCCACTGCACAAGCCCCAGGGGGTGCAAAACCGGACAGGAAGATCATGTCTGTGACTCAACCCACTCAAGTAACGCACCGCTCCTAGGGACGGCATGGAAGAGCAGTAGTAAGCCAGTAATTCAGCCCCTGTAATAGAGTCAGAGCCAGAGAATCCCAGTGGAAAGAGGGGAGCCGGCCCCTCGACCCCGCCCTGTGCAACTGGGTACTGGACTTCCTGACGGGCCGCCCCCAGGTGGTGAGGGTAGGCAACAACATCTCCACCCCGCTGATCCTCAACACTGGGGCCCCACAAGGGTGCGTTCTGAGCCCTCTCCTGTACTCCCTGTTCACCCACGACTGCGTGGCCACGCACGCCTCCAACTCAATCATCAAGTTTGCGGACGACACAACAGATTGATTGATTACCAACAACGACGAGATGGCCTACAGGGAGGAGGTGAGGGCCCTTGGAGTGTGGTGTCAGGAAAATAACCTCACACTCAACGTCAACAAAACTAAGGAGATAATTGTGGACTTCAGGAAACAGCAGAGGGAACACCCCCCTATCCACATCGATGGAAAAGTAGTGGAGAGGGTAGCAAGTTTTAAGTTCCTCGGCATACACATCACAGACAAACTGAATTGGTCCACGCACACAGACAGCATCGTGAAGAAGGCGCAGCAGCGCCTCTTCAACCTCAGGAGGCTGAAGAAATTTGGCTTGTCACCAAAAGCACTCACAAACTTCTACAGATGCACAATCGAGAGCATCCTGGCGGGCTGTATCACCGCCTGGTACTGCAACTGCTCCGCCCACAACCGTAAGGCTCTCCAGAGGGTAGTGAGGTCTGCACAACGCATCACCGGGGGCAAACTACCTGCCCTCCAGGACACCTACACCACCCGATGTTACAGGAAGGCCATAAAGATCATCAAGGACATCAACCACCCGAACCACTGCCTGTTCACCCCGCTATCATCCAGAAGGCGAGGTCAGTACAGGTGCATCAAAGCTGGGAGCGAGAGACTGAAAAACAGCTTCTATCTCAAGGCCATCAGACTGTTAAACAGCCACCACTAACATTGAGTGGCTGCTGCCAACACACTGACACTGACACTGACTCAACTCCAGCCACTTTAATAATGGGAATTGATGGGAAATGATGTAAAATATATCACTAGCCACTTTAAACAATGCTACCTTATATAATGTTACATACCCTACATTATTCATCTCATATGCATACGTATATACTGTACTCTATATCATCCACTGCATCCTTATGTCACTTTGTTTACATACTCATCTCATATGTATATACTGTACTCGATACCATCTACTGTATCTTGCCTATGCTGCTCTGCACCATCACTCATTCATATATCTTTATGTACATATTCTTTATCCCCTTACACTGTGTATAACAATTCCAGTAGTTTTGGAATTGTTAGTTAGATTACTTGTTGGTTATTACTGCATTGTCGGAACTAGAAGCACAAGCATTTCGCTACACTCGCATTAACATCTGCTAACCATGTGTATGTGAAAAATACAATTTGATTTGATTTAGAAGTGACAAAGGCATGGATACATTTTTCTGCATCATTTTTGGGCAGAAAGATTCTGATTTTTGCAATGTTACGAAGATGGAAAAAAGCTGTCCTTGAAATATTCTTGAAATGTTCGTCAAAAGAGATAAGGGTCCAGAGTATCATCAAGGTCCTTCTAGGAATCTTTGGGTTGTTCGAGAATTTTTTGCACGGCTTTTCATGGTCCTTGGTTGGAGTCTGAGCAGATTATTTGTTATGATTGCAAACGTAATAAAATGGTGGTCCATTAGTCCAGGATTATGAGGAAAAACACATTTATTCCATGGTACAAAACTAGATCCAGGCTATGACTGTAGCAATGAGTAGGTCCGGAGACATGTTGGACAAGATCCACAGAGTCGATGATGGCTCCGAAAGCCTTTTGGAGTGGGTCTGTGGACTTTTCCATGTGTGTATTAAATTCAACAAAAATGTGAATATTTTCTGCCATGACTACAAGGTCCGATAGAAATTCAGGGAACTCAGTGAGGAACGCTGTATACGGCCCAGGAGGGCTGTAAAACAGTAGCTATAAAAAGTGATGGAGTATGCTGCATTGATTTCATGACTGACCAGAAGTTCAAAAGACGAAAACAGTAATTGTTTTTTGTTGGTAAATTGAAATTTGCTGTCATAAATGTTGGCAACACCTCCGCCTTTACGGGATGCGCGGGGATATGGTCACTCATGTAACCAGGAGGAGAGGCCTCATTTAACAAAGTAAATTCACCAGGCTTGAGCCATGTTTCAGTCAGGCCAATCACATCAAGATTATGATCAGTGATTCATTAATTGACTATGACTGCCTTGGAAGTGAGGGATCTAACATTAAGTAGCCCTATTTTGAGATGTGAGATATCACTTTCAATAATGACAGGAATGGGGGAGGTCTTTATTCCAGTGAGATTGCTAAGGCGAACACCGCCATGTTTTGTTTTGCTTAACCTAGATCAAGGCACAGACATGGTCTCAATGGGGATATCTGAGCAGATTACACTGACTGTACTAGTGGCAGACTCCACTAAACTGGCTGGCTGGCTAACAGCCTATTGCCTGGCCTGCACCCTATTCTATCTCATTGTGGAGGTAGAGGAGTTAGTGCCCTGTCTATGTTCGTAGATAAGATGAGAGCACCCCTCCAGCTAGGATGGAGTCCGTCACTCCTCAACAGGCCAGGCTTGGTCCTGTTTGTGGGTGAGTCCCAGAAAGAGGGCCACTTATCTACAAATTCTATCTTTTGTGAGGTGCAGAAAACAGTTTTCAACCAGCTATTGAGTTGTGAGACCCTGCTGTAGAGCTCATCACTCCCCCTAACTGGGACGGGTCCAGAAACAATTACCTGATGCTGACACATCTTTCTAGCTGATTTGTGCTTTGTGACCTCTGACTGTTTCATCCTAACATCATTGGTGCCGACGTGGATAACAATATCCCTATACTCTCTACACTCGCCTGTTTTAGCCTTAGCCAGCACCTGTAATGGCGTTCGTCTGTTGAAGGAGAAGCACACCAAAATGCAGCGTGGTGGTTACTCATGTTCTTTAATGAAGAATCGACGATACATGAAATAACTATATATATACAAAAACAACAAACGGAACGTGAAAACCTATACAGCCTGTCTGGTGACAACTAACACAGAGACAGGAACAATCACCCACAAAATACACAGTGAAACCCAGGCTACCTAAATATGGTTCCCAATCAGAGACAACGAGAATCACCTGACTCTGATTGAGAACCGCCTCAGGCAGCCAAACCTACTCTAGACACCCATACTCAGCCGCAATCCCAATACCTACTAAACCCCAATACAAAAACACACCACAACATAAACGCATGTCACACCCTGGCCTGACCAAATAAATAACGAAAACACAAAATACTAAGACCAAGGCGTGACAGAACCCCCACCCCAAGGTGCGGACTCCCGGGACTGAGGGGAAGCTCGGGACTGAGGGGAAGCCCGGGACTGAGAGGAAGCCCAGTACTGAGAGGAAGCTCAGGTAGGTAGTTGGCTCCGGCAGATCCTGGCTGGCTGGCGGATCTGGAAGAGTCTGGTTGACTGGCAGATCTGGAAGCAACTGGTTGACTGGCAGATCTGGAAGAATCTGGTTGACTGGCAGATCTGGAAGAAACTGGTTGACTGGCAGATCTGGAAGATCATGGCTGACTGGCGGATCTAGCTGCTCTGGCTGCTCCATGCAGACTGGCAGCTCTGGCTGCTCCATGTAGACTGGCAGCTCTGGTTGCTCCATGCAGACTGGCAGCTTTGGCTGCTCCATGCAGACTGGCAGCTCTGGCTGCTCTGGCTGCTCCATGCAGACTGGCAGCTTTTGCTGCTCCATGCAGACTGGCAGCTCTTTGTAGACTGGCAGCTCTGGCTGCTCCATCCAAACTGGCAACTCTGGCTGCTCCATGCAGACTGGCAGCTCTGGCTGCTCCATGCAGACTGGCAGCTCTGGCTGCTCCATGCAGACTGGCAGCTCTGGCTGCTCCATGCAAACTGGCAGCTCTGGCTGCTCCATGCAGAATGGCAGCTCAACATGCGGGAGACTCCTGCAGCGCAGGAGAGGAGGAAAGCTCTGGCTGCGCTAAACAGGCGGGAGACTCCGGCAGCGCAGGAGAGGAGTAAAGCGCTGGCTGCGCTGAACAGGCGGGAGGCTCCGGCAGCGCTAAACATGTGGGAGACTCCGACAGCACTGGAGAGGAGAAAGGCTCTGGCTAAGCTGAACAGGTGAGGCGCACTGAAGGCCTGGTGCATGGTGCTGGAACTGGTGGTACTGGATAGAGGAAACGCACAGGAAGCCTGGTGCGGGGAGCTGCCACCGGAGGACTGGTGTGTGGAGGTGGCACTGGATAGACCGGACCGTGCAGGCGCACTGGAGCTCTTGAGCACCGAGCCTGCCCAACCTTGCCTGGCTCGATGCCCACTCTAGCCCGGTCAATACAAAGAGCTGGTATGTACCGCACCGGACTATGCACCTGCACTGGAGACACCGTGCGCTCCATAGCATAACACGGTGCCTGCCTGGTCTCTCTAGCCCCCGGTAAGCACAGGGAGTTTGCGCAGGTCTCCTACCAGGCATAGCCATACTCCCTGTGAGCCCCCCTCCCAATACATTTTTTGGGGCTGACTCTCAGGCTTCCATCCGCGTCGCCATGCTGCCTTTTCATACCAGCGCCTCTCCGCTTTTTCCCGCCTCCAGTTCTTCTTTGGGGCGTCAATATTCACCAGGCTGTGCCCAGGGTCCTTTTCCGTCCAATATCTCCTCCCAAGTCCAGAAGTCCTTTGATCGCTGCTCCTCACGATTAACAGGGGGAGTTGGCTCAGGTCTGAACCCTGACTCTGCCACACTCTCCCTGAGCCCCCCCCAATACATTTTTGGGGCTGACTTTCTGGCTTCCTTGCCAACCGTGTTCCCTCGTATCGTCGGCACCTCTCTCCGGCTGCCTCTGCTCTTCTAAGTGCCTCCACCTGTTCCCATGGGAGGCGATCTCTTCCAGCCAGTATCTCCTCCCAAGTGTAACAACCCTTGCCATTCAACACCTCTTCCCATGTCCATTCCTCCTTTCACTGCTCCTGCTGTCGTTGCCTGTTGCCACGCTGCTTGGTCCATGTGTGGTGGGTGATTCTGTAACGGCATTCATCTGTTGAAGGAGAAGCGGACCAAAATGCAGTGTGGTGGTTACTCATCTTCTTTAATGAAGAATCGATGATACATGAAATAACTATATATATACAAAAACAACAAACGGAACGTGAAAACCTATACAGCCTGTCTGGTGACAACTAACACAGAGACAGGAACAATCACCCACAAAATACACAGTGAAACCCAGGCTACCTAAATATGGTTCCCAATCAGAGACAACGAGAATCACCTGACTCTGATTGAGAACCGCCTCAGGCAGCCAAGCCTACTCTAGACACCCCTACTCAGCAGCAATCCCAATACGTACTAAACCCCAATACAAAAACACACCACAACATAAACCCATGTCATACCCTGGCCTGACCAAATAACTAACGAAAACACAAAATACTAAGACCAAGGCGTAACAGCACTATCTTCAAAGTAGCCTTTATGCCTGTAGCCCTGCCCCCTCGTATACAGTTTATGATCGCTGAATGATTCTTTTTAAGTTTAATATTGCGGTCAATGGAGTCGCCAATGACTAGGGTTTTCAATTTGTCCGAGCTAATGGTGGGAGGCTTCGGCTTCTCAGACCCCGTAAGGGGTGGGGGAGAGACTTGAGAAGGCTCGGCCTCTGATTCCAACTTGTTGCTTAATGTGGAGAACGGGTTGAAAGTTTCTGTCGGCTGAATGAGCGACACCGGTTGAGTACGCCGATAGCATTTCTTTACAGAAGCCTTGAGAAAATTGTCCAGCTAAGGGGACTGTGCAGGGGGATTTATACTACTATCTTTACTTACTGGTGGCACAGACGCTGTTTCATCCTTTCCTATACTTAAATTGCCTTAAATTGCGAACGATTGCATCTGAAGCTGTGCTTGCAACACAGCTATCCTCACCACAAGGCAATAGTTATCCTGTATATTATGAGTACAGCGACTGCAATTAGATGGAATAGTGTTAGTGTTACTACCTAGCTTCGGCTGGTGGAGGTCCTGTAGAACCATGTCCAGATAAAATGTCCGGGGTGAAAAAGATTAATGAAAACAGTCGAGCGAGGAAAAACTAAGACGTTGGTAAATGTATTAAAAGTAAAAACTGAAAAGTTTGGCAGATAGCCAAGTAGCAACAAACAGCACAACAGAACATACGGAAGGAGAGAAGGAAATGGAGGGAAAGAGTAAAGAGAGAGAAGAGAGAAAGTGCGAGCTAGAGGAAGGAGAGATGGAAAGAGAGATGGAGAGTGAGACCGAATGAGAAAAATAGGAAAAGAGAATCATGAGGGAGCCATCAAGAATCACTTCCACTCACCATAGTTCTCCATGAGGCAGTCTCAGCTGAGTCATGATTGATTTAGACCATTTTTTTTTCGAAAAGTGGATCCCAGAAAACCTCTTTCCCTCAGAAGCCAAATGCCAAATGATTTATCGATTAGGTTGTTTGCAATCTGGTTGGAACAATACCTCTCGCACTGCATGTTGGACTTCATCATGGAGGTCTCTGAGGTTCTCCACTGCGTCGAGGCCAGATAACAGGCACCTCTCAAGGCATAAACATCTACTGTGAGGCGGCTGTTATTGACTGTTATGTGTCAAGCACTAAAAGACTCCATAGGGGACCAGACATAGCTGTAGAAGGAGGGAAGGAAGCCATATGGTGTGACTGTTTGGGTTCATGCAGTAGAAACCAGATAAATGAGGAAAATCTGAGGAAACCGCTACCGAAGTTTTATCAACACATCTCTTGTGCTACTTGCTCATCGAGCACTCTTGACCATTGCTACTCCCCCTTCCGGTATGGGTCCTGGACTTTCTGACGGGCCACCCATAGGTGGTGAAGGTAGAAAACAACATCTCCACTCCGCTGATCCTCACCACTGGGGCCCCACAACGGTGCGTGCTCAGCCCCCTCCTGTACTCCCTGTTCACGCAGGTACTGTGTGGCCATGTACACCTCCATCTCAATCATCAAGTTTGCAGACGATACAACAGTAGTAGGCTTGATTACCAATAATGATGAGACAGCCTACAGTGAGGAGGTGAGGGCTCTGGGAGTGTGATGCCAGGAAAACAACCTCAACATCATCAAATCAAAGGAGATGATCGTGGACTTGAGGAAACAGCAGAGGGAGCATCCCCCCTATCAACATCAACGGGACCGCAGTGGAGAAGTTGGAAAGCTTCAAGTTCCTCGGTGTACACATCAATGACAAAATGAAATGGTCCACCCAACCAGACAGTGCCGTGAAGAACATTTACATTTACATTTAAGTCATTTAGCAGACGCTCTTATCCAGAGCGACTTACAAATTGGTGCATTCACCTTATGACATCCAGTGGAACAGCCACTTTACAATAGTGCATCTACATATTTTAAGGGGGGGGGGTGAGAAGGATTACTTTATCCTATCCTAGGTATTCCTTAAAGAGGTGGGGTTTCAGGTGTCTCCGGAAGGTGGTGATTGACTCCGCTGTCCTGGCGTCGTGAGGGAGTTTGTTCCACCATTGGGGAGCCAGAGCAGCGAACAGTTTTGACTGGGCTGAGCGGGAACTGTACTTCCTCAATGGTAGGGAGGCGAGCAGGCCAGAGGTGGATGAACGCAGTGCCCTTATTTGGGTGTAGGGCCTGATCAGAGCCTGGAGGTACTGAGGTGCCGTTCCCCTCACAGCTCCGTAGGCAAGCACCATGGTCTTGTAATGCGAGCTTCAACTGGAAGCCAGTGGAGAGAGCGGAGGAGCGGGGTGACGTGAGAGAACTTGGGAAGGTTGAACACCAGACGGGCTGCGGCGTTCTGGATGAGCTGTAGGGGTTTAATGGCACAGGCAGGGAGCCCAGCCAACAGCGAGTTGCAGTAATCCAGACGGGAGATGACAAGTGCCTGGATTAGGACCTGTGCCGCTTCCTGTGTGAGGCAGGGTCGTACTCTGCGGATGTTGTAGAGCATGAACCTACAGGAACGGGCCACCGCCTTGATGTTAGTTGAGAACGACAGGGTGTTGTCCAGGATCACGCCAAGGTTCTTAGCGCTCTGGGAGGAGGACACAATGGAGTTGTCAACCGTGATGGCGAGATCATGGAACGGGCAGTCCTTCCCGGGAGGAAGAGCAGCTCCGTCTTGCCGAAGTTCAGCTTGAGGTGGTGATCCGTCATCCACACTGATATGCCTGCCAGACATGCAGAGATGCGATTCGCCACCTGGTCATCAGAAGGGGGAAAGGAGAAGATTAATTGTGTGTCGTCTGCATAGCAATGATAGGAGAGACCATGTGAGGTTATGACAGAGCCAAGTGACTTGGTGTATAGCGAGAATAGGAGAGGGCCTAGAACAGAGCCCTGGGGGACACCAGTGGTGAGAGCGCATGGTGAGGAACAGATTCTCGCCACGCCACCTGGTAGGAGCGACCTGTCAGGTAGGACGCAATCCAAGCGTGGGCCACGCCGGAGATGCCCAACTCGGAGAGGGTGGAGAGGAGTATCTGATGGTTCACAGTATCGAAGGCAGCCGATAGGTCTAGAAGGATGAGAGCAGAGGAGAGAGAGTTAGCTTTAGCGGTGCGGAGCGCCTCCGTGGTACAGAGAAGAGCAGTCTCAGTTGAATGACTAGTCTTGAAACCTGACTGATTTGGATCAAGAAGGTCATTCTGAGAGAGATAGCGGGAGAGCTGACCAAGGACGGCACGTTCAAGAGTTTTGGAGAGAAAAGAAAGAAGGGATACTGGTCTGTAGTTGTTGACATCGGAGGGATCGAGTGTAGGTTTTTTCAGAAGGGGTGCAACTCTCGCTCTCTTGAAGACGGAAGGGACGTAGCCAGCGGTCAGGGATAAGTTGATGAGCGAGGTGAGGTAAGGGAGAAGGTCTCCGGAAATGGTCTGGAGAAGAGAGGAGGGGATAGGGTCAAGCGGGCAGGTTGTTGGGCGGCCGGCCGTCACAAGACACGAGATTTCATCTGGAGAGAGAGGGGAGAAAGAGGTCAGAGCACAGGGTAGGGCACTGTGAGCAGAACCAGCGGTGTCGTTTGACTTAGCAAACGAGGATCGGATGTCGTCGACCTTCTTTTCAAAATGGTTGACGAAGTCATCTGCAGAGAGGGGAGGAGGGGGGAGGGGGAGGAGGATTCAGGAGGGAGGAGAAGGTGGCAAAGAGCTTCCTAGGGTTAGAGGCAGATGCTTGGAATTTAGAGTGGTAGAAAGTGGCTTTAGCAGCAGAGACAGAGGAGGAAAATGTAGAGAGGAGGGAGTGAAAGGATGCCAGGTCCGCAGGGAGGCGAGTTTTCCTCCATTTCCGCTCGGCTGCCCGGAGCCCTGTTCTGTGAGCTCGCAATGAGTCGTCAAGCCACGGAGCGGGAGGGGAGGACCGAGCCGGCCTGGAAGATAGGGGACATAGAGAGTCAAAGGATGCAGAAAGGGAAGAGAGGAGGGTTGAGGAGGCAGAATCAGGAGATAGGTTGGAGAAGGTTTGAGCAGAGGGAAGAGATGATAGAATGGAAGAGGAGAGAGTAGCGGGGGAGAGAGAGCGAAGGTTGGGACGGCGCGATACCATCCGAGTAGGGGCAGTGTGGGAAGTGTTGGATGAGAGCGAGAGGGAAAAGGATACAAGGTAGTGGTCGGAGACTTGGAGGGGAGTTGCAATGAGGTTAGTGGAAAAACAGCATCTAGTAAAGATGAGGTCGAATTGCCTGCCTTGTGAGTAGGGGGGAAGGTGAGAGGGTGAGGTCAAAAGAGGAGAGGAGTGGAAAGAAGGAGGCAGAGAGGAATGAGTCAAAGGTAGACGTGGGGAGGTTAAAGTCGCCCAGAACTGTGAGAGGTGAGCCATCCTCAGGAAAGGAGCTTATCAAGGCATCAAGCTCATTGATGAACTCTCCGAGGGGACCTGGAGGGCGATAAATGATAAGGATGTTAAGCTTGAAAGGGCTGGTAACTGTGACAGCATGAAATTCAAAGGAGGCGATAGACAGATGGGTAAGGGGAGAAAGAGAGAATGACCACTTGGGAGAGATAAGGATCCCGATGCCACCACCCCGCTGACCAGAAGCTCTCGGGGTGTGCGAGAACACGTGGGCGGACGAAGAGCAGTAGGAGTAGCAGTGTTATCTGTGGTGATCCATGTTTCTGTCAGTGCCAAGAAGTCGAGGGACTGGAGGGAGGCATAGGCTGAGATGAACTCTGCCTTGTTGGCTGCAGATCGGCAGTTCCAGAGGCTACCGGAGACCTGGAACTCCACGTGGGTCGTCGCTGGGATCACCAGATTAGGGTGGCAGCAAAACGTTTGTATGGTCTGTGCAGAGAGGAGAGAACAGGGATAGACAGACACATAGTTGACAGGCTACAGAAGAGGCTACGCTAATGCAAGGAGATTGGAATGACAAGTGGACTACACGTCTCAAATGTTCAGAAAGTTGAGCTTACGTAGCAAGAATCTTATTGACTAAAATGATTAAAATGATACAGTACTGCTGAAGTAGGCTAGCTGGCAGTGGCTGCGTTGTTGACTTTGTAGGCTAGCTGGCAGTGGCTGCGTTGTTGACACTACACTAATCAAGTTGTTCCGTTGAGTGTAATAGTTTCTACAGTGCTGCTATTCGGGGCTAGCTGGCTAGCTAGCAGTGTTGATTACGTTACGTTGCGTTAAAAGAACGACAACAATTATCTTTGATACACAGACGGCTATGTAGCTAGTTATGTAGCTAGCTACGACCAAACAAATCAAACCGTTGTGCTGTAATGAAATGAAATGAAAAATGTGATACTACCTGTGGAGCGAAGCGGAATGCGACCGGGTTGTTGAGTGCGGAAGTTCTATTCAGTAGACGTTGGCTAGCTGTTGGCTAGCTAGCAGTGTCTCGAAGACAGCAAAGACAACTATGTAGCTAGCTAACACTACACTAATCAAGTCGTTCAGTTGAGTGTAATAGTTTTTACAGTGCTGCTATTCGGTAGACGGTGGACGTATGCTAGCTGGCTAGCTGCTGGGCAGATAGCAGTGTAGACTACGTTAGGACGACGAAATACAAGTTGCAATAGAAGTGCTGACTGTTTCACTATGTTGTCCTCTTTCTTTTCCTTTTTCTTCTGTCCTTCTTTTGTCCTTATTTTGTCTTCCTTTCTTCTGTTAACTAGATATTTTTTGTTGTTATTCTTTGTAAGCTAGCTAGCTTCTTCCAGGAGAGTCCCTAGCAACTGCTTAGCAACAAGTAAACAATTCTGCTAGCAATTCAGATAGCTAAGATAACTGTACAATTTTATGAAAAATAGTTAATTTTTCAAAAGCCTGTCTTTTTGGAAGTCACAATAGCGCCTCAGGAGGCTGAAGAAATGTGTGTTGTTTGTACACTGAAAGCACGAACCACTGCATTTAACCGTGGAAGTGTACAAACAGACCAGCTATGCCCTAAGTAAGGCAATCAAACATGCAAAACGACAGGACAGGGACAAAGTGGAGTCGCAATTCAACGTCTCTGACACGAGATGTAGTATGGCTTCAGAAAGTATTCACACCCCTTGACTTTTTACACATTTTACAGCCTGAATTTAAAATTGTTTTAAAAAATGTTGTCACTGGCTTAGCCACAATACCCCAAAATGTCAAAGTGGATTCTGCTTTTCGAAATGTTTGCACATTATGGCAAGACAATAAATTCAGGAGTAGAAATTTGCTGAAAAAGTCAATAAATATGTTGCATGGACTCATTCTGTGTGCAGTAAAAGCAATCAAATGAATTGTTTACCTTTGATGATCTTCGGATGTTTTCACTCACGAGACTTCCAATTACACAATAAATGTCCATTTTGTTCCATAAAGATTATTTTTATATCCAAAATACCTCTGTTTGTTTGGCGCGTTATGTTCAGAAAACCACAGGAAAGAGCGGTCACGACAACGCAGACAAATTCCAAATAATATCCGTAATGTCCATAGAAACATGTCAAAGTTTTTTTATAATCAATCCTCAAGTTGTTTTTAAAATATATAATCGATAATATATCAACCGCACCTGTCTTTATCAGTAGGAGAGGGAAAGGCAATGGCTGCCCAAACTCGGTTGTGTGAGCAAAACTCATGCGACCACCTGACGCGATTATCTTTCTCGCTCATTTTTCAAAACAAAACTATGTCTAAAGACTGTTGACACCTTGCGGAAGCGATAGGAAAAGGAATCTGGTTGATATCCCTTTAAATGGAGCTTAGGCAGGCTATGGAACATGGAGCTTTCAAAATATAAGCCACTTCCTGGTTTGATTTTCCTCAGGTTTCGCCTGCAATAATCAGTTCTGTTATACTCACAGACAATATTTTGACAGTTTTGGAAACTTTAGATTGGTTTCTATCCTAATCTGTCAATTATATGCATATTCTAGCATCTGGTTGTGAGAAATAGGCCATTTACTTTGGGAATGTTATTTTTCCAAACATAAAAACAGTGCCCCCTAGCTTCAAGAGATGAACCTCAGGAGGCTGAATAAATGTGGCTTGATCCCGAAGACCCTCATTAACCTCAACAGATGCACTATTGAGAGCATCCTGTTGGGCTGTAATTGCACCGCCTTCAACCGCAGGGTTTTCCAGAGGATGGTGCAGTCAGACCAATGCATCACCAGGGGCACAATGCCTGCACTCTAGGACATCTAGGAAGGCCAAGAAGATCATAAAGGACCTCAGCCACCCGAGCCACAGCCTGTTCACTCTGCTACCATCAAAGCTGGGACTGAGAGACTGATAGAAGCAATTTATCTCCAGGCCATCAGACTATTAAATAGTCACCAGTACCCTGCTATGAACTTAGTCACTGTTATTAGCCGGCTACCACCCGGTACACTACCCTGCACTTTAGAGACTGCTGCCCAATGTACATAGTCAATCAATCAATCAAATGTATTTATAAAGCCCTTCTTTACATCAGCTGATGTCACAAAGTGCTGTACAGAAACACAGCCTGAAACCCCAAAAAGCAAGCAATGCAGTTGTATAATCATTGAACACGGGTCACTTTAATAATGTTTACATACTGTTTTTCCCACTTCATATGTATATACTGTATTCTAGTCAAGGCTCATCCTACAGTATATAACTACTGCTGTAAACACATTTTCTATTCATATATTGTCCATACAGAATACATACTATACATATATATGTTTATATTCCAGACTCTGACATTGCTCGTTCTAATATTTATTTTTATTTTGGGGATTTGTGTCTATTGTTTTGTATTGTTCAGTATCACTGCACTGTCTGGGGGTAGAAGCACAAGCATTTCGCTGCACCTGCAACAACATTGGCAAAATATGTTATATATGTTAATTTTATTTTATTTTATTTATACCCCACAGTTAATATTTGCTGTATTTTTATTCCTCTAACAGACAGCCTGGGCTTAATCACCTGCATCACAATTACAATTACCATCAAAACACCCTCAATCCCTTCCTGACCTGAGCGGTGTTGTTCTCAATCGATGTGGAAAGAAATCGGTCAGAAATCGCAGATCGGGAAAGTCATAACCAGACTGTTTTCTTCTTCCTCTTTTTAGCATCAACAAACATGGGGGCCGTTGTTTCCCTAACCTTTCCTATTGATCAAAACTGATCTTTCTAAATGTCACGTTAAAACTCGTTGGCTTACTCAGAGCTACAGGTATTATCTGGTCTGCTACACACACACACACACACACACACACACACACACACACACACACACACACACACACACACACACACACACACACACACACACACACACACACACACACACACACACACACACACACACACACACACACACACACACACACACACACGCACACACACACACACACACACTCATACATGCATTGCATGCAAAAACACGCCGGCCCAACGCAGACACACACACGCACACGTACCCTCTCAGTGCTTCTAGGCGTCCATTGGGATAATTACAAGAGGTCATCTTGGTGTGGTGGGCATATCCAATTAGCCTAATTAGCCATTGATGGTGTGTCTGTGGGTCTCTGCCACATTAGCCAAGTTTTAATCAGTCTGTTCTTCTTTTTCTGTGTCCGTCTACTGCTCCTGTTCATTAACCTCAATGGGCCTTTCAGAGATTCAGACAGAGACATTGACAGAGGGCTTCATAGGGAAGGAATATTGAAGTAGTTGGACTTCAGTGGAAAGTTTTGAGATGTTTCTTTAGCTCCCGAGTTCTCCCGATAACTTTGACAGTCAAGATAAAAATAGGATAATAGCGAAACATGTTATGGCTTTTTCTTTGTGCTTTGTGACGCACTACGGCTGTGTGTGCGTGGGTGCGTGCGTATTTTCTTGCATGCGTGTGTGTGTGTTTGTATGTGTTTGTGTCCACGAATCAGATCAGATTTTGATCTTTAACTGAGCACTTTCCAAGCAGGGGGGAATGATGCATTCTGATCCATTCTGACTTATGCAGCAAAAACATCAGGGCGAAGTTAAAGATCAGAAATCGACATCAGTGCTGGCTGGGGATGCACAACACAACAGCAATTATGACAGCTACATACAGACCTTAATGCTCTCCCTCCATGTGGTGCTGCACACCTTACACACACATGAAATCAAATGTTTATTTGTCACATGCGCCGAATACAACAAGTGTAGATTTTACCATGAAATGCTTACTTACAAGCCCTTAACCAACAGTGCAGTTCAAGATGAAGAAAATATTGACCAAGTAGACTAAAATAAAAAGTAATAATAAAAGTAACACAATAAGAATAACAATAACGAGGCTTTATACAGGGGGCACCGGGTCAGTGTGCGGGGAAACAGGCTAGTTGAGGTAATCTGTACATGTAGGAGGGGGCGAAGTGACTATGCAAAGGTAACAAATAAACAGCGAGTGTACAAAAGGGGGGTGGGGTTCAATGTAAATTGTCCGGTGGCGATTTTATGAATTGTTCAGCAGTCTTAAGGCTTGGGGGTAGAAGCTGTTGAGGAGCCTTTTGGTCCTAGACTTGGCGCTCCGGTACCACATCCCCTCACACACATGCACACACACACACACGCTCACACACACACACACACACACACTGCTTCCCTCCTCATTCATTGTCTCAATTGAGACTGTGCTGATCTCTGCGTCGGCCATCAGTCACAGAACCCGTCTTAACTGGGTCAAGACTGCTGGGGACCCGGGAAACCAGTACCTCCTCTTCGTTTCTATCATCCTCTCTGACTCTGACAGGACCGTCAGCGGCTCTCGTTTACAGCTGAAGCCGGGGAATCACTCACAATTAATAGAGACCCCAGGAATTCAGAGCGGAGGAGGAACATGGAACGTTTAACCGTTTAACTGTTGATACTTTTGTAATATGCAGTGCTGCCTGGAATTACAGCCAACAGTACAGGAGCAGTTTCACCTAATTAATGTGCAACCAGAGGGGGAAAAAACTTGAGACCACCTTTACTCCACACATAGAGACACATACAAGCTCTCCCTCCCCCACCATTTGGCAAATTTGACTATAATTATATCCTCCTGATTCCTGCTAACAAGCAAAAACAAAAAAAGCAAGCACCAGTGACACGGTCAATAAGAAAGTTGTCAGATGAAGCAGATGCTAAGCTACAGGACTGTTTTGCTACATATTAGAGAGATTTTAGAAATTGAAATGAGAGTAATTTGTTGTTTAATTTTGGATATCAAACTTCATCAGGAATAGCGTATCTTCTGATCTAGAGAAATAACTGTCTTGCTAAAATCCAATGATGAAGCTACTTGATTATCAAACATAAAATTTTTTCATTTTGTTTTCATTCTTGTAGCAACTCAAGATTTCCGAAGGTAATAGTCACTGAAAAAAGGCAACTCACACTCTAAAAAAAAGGTTATTGAGGAGGTCTTTCTCAGGAGTGAGGATGATATGTGTAACACATTTTTTGCACATTAGGAAAGGTTCTTTACTTCTGTGATGGTAGTGAAGAACGATCCTGATTTTGCCCTCTCCACAATGTTTTCCTTTATGTCATGAAATGCTACACTGTTAAAAAAAATCTGTAATTTTACCATACACTACAGGCTACTGGTCCCAGTGAAAGAATGGTAAATAACAAGTTACAGAATTGTGTGTGTTTCTGCCAACCGTCAGTGGAAGTGTTGTACCAGTTTAAGTGTTTGATGGTTATCTTGTCAACGGTTGAGCAAATCTTCTAACTCTGTCAGTGCTGTAATCTTTGTAAGAGCATTTGTGACAATAAAGAGCTGCACTGTTAAGTGGTTACTGTGCCTGTGCCTGTATTTTGCAGCCAGGTCACCCATGATACAAGTCAGTATTCGATATCCATCCATGTCTAAGGAGGTCAGGAGATTATGTGGAAACTGGCCACTAGGGGCAACACGGAGCACTGTTACCTTCAAGTAGGTTTCGGTTTTGATACATTGTTGTCGGCAGGGATGGTGGCTGGGTACAAGCATGTGCCAAAGTTTGCATGTTTAAAACCAGAGATAGAAAGTCAATTTTGTTTTAAACCTACTCCAAACCTTAACCCTTACCTTAACCATTCAGAGTGAATACCTCACCTTAAGATTTAGGAGTTAATGCCTAAATTTAACCCTAACCTTAAACTTAACCTTAACCCCCTAGAGTCGACCCCCAATCTAAATAATATAATTAAAAATTCCCCATCAAAATCCGTTAGTTTAAGCCACAATGAACAGCCTGATCAACTCTATGCAAGAAGATGTGTCACACTGGATCAGACAAATGGAGGTTACACCAGATACTGGCTGGTTTTCTGATCCACACCACTACTTTTTTAAAGGTATCTGTGACCAACAAGATGTATATCTGTATTCCCAGCCATGTGAAATCCAGAGACTAGGGATTAATTTATTCATTTCAATTCACTCATTTCCTTATATGAACTGTAACTCAGTAAAATCTTTGAAATTGTTTCATGTTACATTTAGATTTTTGTATATATTACTCTATAGAATATCTTCCACAAATAATAGTGCGATATGTAGCTGTAGTAATTTCCCCTCCCCATCACTAGTGCTTTGAGAGACTAGTCAAGGATCACCTCCACCCTACCTGTCACCTTAGACCCACTTCAATTTGCTTACCGCCCCAATATGTCCACAGACGATGTATTCACCATTACACTGCACACTGCCCTATCCCATCTTGACAATAGGAAAACCTATGTAAGAATGCTGTTCATTGACTACAGCTCAGCATTCAACAACATAGTACCTTCCAAACTCATCATTAAGCTTGAAACCCTGGGTCTCGACCCTGCCCTGTGCAACTGGGTCCTGGACTTCCTAACGGGCCTCCCATAGGTGGTGAAGGTAGGAAACAACATCTCCACTCTACTGATCCTTAACACTGGGGCCCCACAAGGGTGCGTTCTCAGCTCCCTCCTGTACTCCCTATTCACCCACGACTGCGTGGCCATGCACACCTCCAACTCAATCATCAAGTTTGCAGACAACACAACGGTGTTGTTGATTACCAACAACGACAAGAAAGCCTACAGGGAGGACGTGAGGGCCCTTGGAGTGTGGTGTCAGGAAAATAACCTCTCACTCAATGTCAGACAAACAAAAGAGATGATCGTGGACTTGAGGAAACAGCAAAGGGAGCACCCCCCTATCCACATTGACAGGACAGCAGTGGAGAAGGTGGAACGTTTTAAGTTCCTCTGTGTTCATATCACAGACAAACTGAAATGGTCCACACACACAGACAGGATAGTGAAGAAGGCATACCAGTACCTCTTCAACCTCAGGAGGCTGAAATAATATGGCTTGACGCCAAAAACCGTCACTAACTTTTACAGGTGCCAATCGAGAGCATCCTGTCGGGCTTATCACTGCCTGGTACGGAAACTACACCGTCCACAACCGCAAGGTGGTGGTGCAGTCTGCACAGCTCATCACCGGGTGCAAACTACCTGCCCTCTAGGACACCTGCAACACCCGATGTCACAGGAAGGCAAAAAAGATCATCAAGGACAATTACCACCCGAGCCACTGCCTGTTCACCCCGCTTCCACCCAGAAGGCGAGGTCAGTACAGTTGCATCAAAGCTGGGACAGAGCGATTGAAAAACAGCTTCTATCTCAAGGCCATCCGATTGTTAAACACCCTCCACTAACACAGAGAGGTAGCTGCCTACCTACAGACTTGATATCATTGTTCACTTTAATAAATGGAAAACTAGTCACTTTAATAATGCCACTTTAAGAATGTATACATATCTTGCATTACTCATCTCATATGTACAGTACATAATGTAGACTGTATCCTTCACTATCTATTCTTTACTATCTATTACATCTTCGCCACTCTGTCACTGCTCATCCATATATTTTATACTTATATGTTCTTATCCCATTCCTTTACTATATTGTGTGTTTTTGGTTTTGTTGTGGAATTTGTTAGATATTAGGTTTTGTTGTGGAATTTTTAGATATTACCTGTTTGATACTGCTGCACTGCCGGATCTAGAAGCATAAGCATTTCCCTACAATCTCAATAACATCTGCTAACCATGTGTATGTGACTAATAACATTTTATTTTATATGTTATACTGTACAAAGCAAACATCACTGTCCCTTTCATGGTACACGGTTGAATATTGAGAGAGAGGATGTGAAGGTTAGAAATCTCATATCTTGAAGAAATACACTGTTTAGTGTTCAGCAGTCTTTGTGTATTATGTGGTGAGAATAGGGAATAAACACTGGTTATGTGGGAAATCTGCCAAGAAAAGGTTATGCATAATTTAGAGTGGATTTGTTTGGTATGGAGAGGTCAATAGAGGCTAAATTGCCTGATTCACACGAGAGAGGAGAGAGAGACAGAGAGAGGGAGGGGGTAGAAAGAGAGGGAAGGAGGGAGCGACAGAAAGAGATAGAAAGACAGAGGCACCCACAGAGAAGGAGAAGAGAGAGAGAGAGAGATAGGGGATTAAGTGTTATGTGTTGTGTCCTGAGGGGGCATTGGTTTAGCCCAGCTTTATACGTTCTTCATTAACAAGTTAAACATTGAGCTGACACATCTGGGAGTCTGAGTGTGAACAGGAACATCATGTAGCACTACGTGTTCTGTGTGCTTTTCATTATTGCTAAGTGTACTGGTATGCTATCTTGTTGTTTCTGCCTGTGTGTCCTCTCATAGGAATTATAATTCAAGGATAGCTAATGACTAGGTCCAGTAGTTTTCCCGGACCTTTTACCGGGCCATATTATACAGCAATCTCTCAACAGTACATGGCTACATATGAACCTGACTTGGGGAAACTACCAATAACTTACATTCTATATATTTATAGTACCTGTCAAAAGTTTGGACACACCTACTCAGTCCAGGGTTTTTCTATATTTTTACTATTTTCTTCATTGTAGAATAATAGTGAAGACATCACAACTATGAAATAACACATATGGAATCATGTAGTAATCTAATTGTGTTAAACAAATCAAAAACCCTTGAGTGTCCAAACTTTTGACTGGTACTGTATATATTATTATATTTTCTTCTGATCATGTAAAGTATGTACAACGCATTACACATAATGGCTTGATATAGAAAATAAAAAGAGCAGAATAGCAAAATGTTTCAATGTTTGGGAAGGAACAGCCGACTGGGCCTTGGTGTCTGTCTGGTGCAGATGTACTGACGGAGGTCCCAGCAGACCTGAGTTATTATTAAATTATCTCCATCGGCGAAGACTCCTGTTCAGGTTGACATTTCCTCCTCTGGCTTACTGCTTCTCCAGGCTATGTTTGTGCGTGTGTGTTTGGATGGAGGAAATGTCAGAGCACATCTGCAAGTGAACGATATCACTGAAGACCTCCCATCCCGCTCCACATACTTCCCCCAGTGTGCCTGATGGCTCAGACAACACACACACACACACACACACACACACACACACACACACACACACACACACACACACACACACACACACACACACACACACACACACACACACACACACACACACACACACACACACACACACACACACACACACACACACACACACACACACACACACATAGATATATGCCGTGGGCACTGGCAGACACCAAGAACATTGGCATGTAAAAGAAAAAGCCAATTATGCACAAATATGGCACCTACAAAAACACAGTGGTATGCTACATTGTACAAATATTCCAAAGGCTTGAAATGAAACCTTTGGATATTGAACCACTAACATCTATAGTACATTTACATCATTGTAACGTAGATGCTGGGAGTCGAGAAGCAGGTGCAGGTGGTAAGCTCCAGTCGCAGGACGATGCCAATCAGAGGGTGATGGCCCCGAGGAAGAGACGCAGGGGTGAAGATGGAAATCACAGAAGATGTTGGGATCCAGAATGTCCTCCACCGGAACCAACACCGCTCCTCTGGGCCGTACCCCTCCCAGTCCAACAGGTACTGGAGCTGACCCCACGACGTTGGGAGTCCAGTAGGGATCTGACAGCATAGGTGGGAGCTCCCTCAACATCCAAGGGGGGCTGAGGTGTGTCGTAGGGGACAGCATCAGCCAGGGGACCAGGAACCACCGGCCTGAGAAGAGAGACATGAAAAGAAGGGGAGATAGAGTAGTCACTGGGAAGCTGTAACCTATATGTCACCTTGTTGACCCCACAGAGAACATTGAACAGCCCCACAAACCAGCTCTCAGCTTCTTGCAGGGCAGGCGGAGTGGGAGGTTCCCGGTAGAGAGCCAGACACGATCCCCAGGATAGAACACGGGAGTTTCACTACAGTGGCGGTCTGCCTACTCCTTCTGACAGTGGACGGCGCGCTGGAGTCTCACGTGAGCCTTGCGCCACAATTCTTCTGCGCGCCTGAACCACTCAACGGAGACAATGTCCCCCGGAAGGTCACTATGTCAGGAAAACCTGCTGGAATAGTGCATTAGGAGAGCAGTAAGGAGACCAGAGAGAGGGATGAAATGATAGGATTTAGAAAATCTATTCACAACCACCAAAATGGTGGTAAAACCGTCAGAGGAGGGGAGATCAGTGACAAAGTCAATGGATAGATGAGACCAGGGACGCTGAGGTAGGAGAAGGGGAAAGGGTTTCATGGCTGGAGCGTGCCGGGGGGATTTGGTCTGACCACATATGGAACAGGAGTTGACGTAGCGACAAACGTCCTGCACCAAGGTAGGCCAACAATACTTCTCGGAGATAGATTGGGTAGTGCGAGAAATACCTGGATGTCCAGTGACGACAGCTGTGTGCGCCCAGGTCAGCAGCCAATCCCTTATCCCCGTGGGAACGTAGATGTGCTCAGGAGGGCAGGTAGTGGGTGTGGGCTCCCTATCTAGAGCCTGGCAGACCTCCCACTCCGCCTGCCCTACGTCCCAGACCACTCGAGAGGAAGAGATTATGGGTGCATCCTGGACAGGAACCTCTACCGAATCGTAAAGACGGGACAAGACATCGGCTTTGGTGTTCTTTGAAACTGGGTGATAGCTCGGCGTGAAGTCAAATCTTATAAAGAACAGGGCCCACCTTGCTTGGTGCAGAAAAAAAAAAGTTGGGCTTGTAAGTAAGCATTTCACTGTAAGGTCTACAACTGTTGTATTCGGGGGCATGTGACAAATACAATTTGATTTGAAAGTGAATGTGCATGTGAGTGTGTGTGTGTGTGTGTGTGCATGTGTGTGTATTCTTGTGCATGCGAGCGAGTGTGCATGGATGTGAATGTGAAGCAAGAGAAGCCTGTCCTGGGGCATAATTGATTGCTCTTGTGTGGTCATTGTGTGAACAACCACAGCACAGGGAGCGAAAGTGACACGACGCAATGTGAAAACAGGCCTAAAGCAGATCCCATTGAGCCTTGATTACTGTTGCTCTACATTTCTCTATTAGAGCCAACTTTAGGACTGATTAGGCCTTTTGTCTGAAGGCGTGTTATGTTACGACACTCCTGAGTTGATTGTTGAGCTGTGTTCAAGTGTTCTTTGTGTTTATACAATTAGCTTATTACAAAGGAACATTTCAGAAGTTAAAAAAATATGAAATCGAATGCAGAATGTGGCAATGAGAATCATCAGTGTTTTGCAATGTTTATTCTTAGAATGACATTCATCATTATAAAGCTTCACAGAACATGTTTTTTAGAGTACATTTGTTTAATCTAGTCTCATGAGTAGGAGGGAACTGCTTCTATGATCTATGATCTCAGTGAGTTATAGGCACACACCAAATTCTCCAGTGTTAACTAAAAGCAACACTGAAAAGCAACACTGAACTTTTTCTGAAAAGTACTTTTTATCTAATGACTAACTACCAGGATGGTTCAAAATACATTCTGAGTGGGCAGGGAGCTTATATTCATGAGCTCGCCTTGACTGACAGCTTTTTGAAAAGCCTATGTCAAGCAACTTGGATGCAGTGAGCAGTGTTGCAGTAAAATCATCTCAAGCAAATTTGGTGATAAGCAACATTGAAATTGCATCAATTCTCTCTCTAATATATATATATATATACAATGCTCAAAAAATAAAGGGAACACTAAAATAACACATCCTACATCTGAATGAATGAAATATTCTTATTAAATACTTTTTTCTTTACATAGTTGAATGTGCTGACAACAAAATCACACAACAATTATCAATGGAAATCAAATGCATCAACCCATAGAGGTCTGGATTTGGAGTCAAACTCAAAATTAAAGTGGAAAACCACACAACAGGCTGATCCAACTTTGATGTAATGTCCTTAAAACAAGTCAAAATGAGGGTCAGTAGTGTGTATGGCCTCCACGTGCTTGTATGACCTCCCTACAAGTATAAAGATGTTCATGAAGAAATAGTGTACTGCTGTTTTAAGTTAGAAATGTAACACTTCAGAGTACTTACACAATGAATACATTGCAGGTAGGGGGATGTTCACACGGGATGTTCACACCTACAGTAGCCAGGCTATAAAGAGTCTATTGTCCTGCTAATCGGGCTACACATTTTTGAAAACATGTTTTCAAAATGTCACCACCTGTCCATCACTACTGTAAATAAAAACACGGCATCTTGTTTACATCTTGTTTACATTCTTTATTGTAACCACAGTGTCACAAATAATTTGTATCTACCTTTCCAATTACTTTCAGAGTTTGGGATTAATTTGATTAATATTATGGTGTTTATATTCCAAGAAAAACAAAAAACCCTCTGGGTTTCCATTAGGATGGAACGGAAAATATGGCACTGTACAACGTGACGGTCGGGAGTAGGCTACACAGTACTGGGCTAGTTAAAGAGCTTAAGAATATCCGTGTTGTGCGCAGGGACCGGGGTTCAATTCCCTGACAGGGGAGGAAGGAGTAGGTTGTCCTTGTAAATAAGAATTTGTTCTTATTGCCTAGTTCTGACTTGCCTAGTTAAATAAAGGTTACACTAAGATTACACTGAGATTCAGTTAAAATAATACATCTAATTGATTTATTACCCTCCATTGACCCCAATATATACATTAATTATGCATGTAAAGTAATCAATAAGTTCTAGTATGGCAACATGAATAAGTGTATTTCAAGCTATAATCCAACATTATTGGATATAATGGAAACAATGTTTTACTCTCCACAGAGTAAAACTGACACAATCACACTCTCACACTAAACACTGGTTATTAGCAGGTTATTAACACCAATACTGGGGTTCTTTTATACCACTGCGTGTTCATTTAACAATTGAATCAACACAAGAATTATTCAACTGAAAAATCAACACTAGATAACACTGGCCAATTTGCTGTGTATGGATCAAAACATATGTATCTTTCTTGCATATGGTTTGTTACTAGATCTGAATATCATAGGTGTCATGATAGAATATGGCAATATATTTCAGTGTAACAATTCACCCTCTATGTTTTGTTTGTCTCCCAATGCTTCACAATCTCATTTACAGATGGAAAATAAATCTCTCCCTCTTATAGATGTCTATCTCCCTTTTTCCCTCTCCCTAACTCTTTCTCTCTCTGAAGGCCAGTTGAGGGTGCCATTTGTCTGAAGGTGTGCAGGGCTGGGATTAGTGTGTCCTTCTTTTTTAAATTAGTCTTTTGTATATGAAGTCCCTACACCAAAGAGCCTACCTCAAATACAATGCTCTGTGATTAGACAGACAGTTTGGTTGGTTTCAGAAGAAGTGTTTATTATTAATCCATACTCTATCTGTTGATTAGTCCACAGTCAAGCTGGATAAGGATGCCCATGAACATGTTTCAGAAGTGCGTCATCACAAACTTTGACAAGCCCAGACAAGGCTGATGTAGAAAAAGAAAGATTAGTGATACTATTTTGGATGTACAGAAGTAGGATCTTCATTTGAGCCAGTTTGCTAAAGCAGAAGATAATCCTGCAGCAACAAGAAATGTTAATTATTATGTGGATTATAATTTATGAACATTTTGGTAGGGGTTGATCAATTTGTCGTAAGAGAAAATCAGGTCTGAAATTTCAACGTTGAAATTTCTGAAACTTCAGAAACCTTTTTTTAACCTCAAATACACGGCAGGAAAGTTTTCATGTCACAGATTGATACAATTAAGATCATACATCTGTAGGGTGAGCGAGTCAGGCGGATTTCAGTAACGCAGAATATTTGATCGTACTCTGGCTCTGTGTGCTAACTATGCAATAGTTAATATGATCTTGCCATATATCCAGAAGGATACTAATTGTAGTGCCTCAATCAATTGAGTTTATAGAACCAAAATAGCATCTGAAAATAATATAAATACCTGCTTATTGTTTTAAACACTGAGACTGTGTTTTGACCCTTCCGAATGAGGTTAACCATGTCTCTCTATTTCTCCCTTTCTTATCATCCTCTCTCCCTCCCTCCCTCCCTCACTCCGCAGCTAGTATCGTTCGGACGAAACAGTGGTGTGAGATGGTCCCATGTTTGGAAGATGAGGGCTGTGACCTGTTAATCAATAAATCTGGATGGACTTGTACACAACCAGGAGGCAGAGTCAAAACCACTACAGTGAGTTTTATTTACAGAATGTATATTCTTTCTCACTATGTTTGAAAGCACATTGTGGGGGTAACTCCTTGGAATTAGAATGACCAGAATGTTTACTTGAATAGGTATGTAAATTATAGTCATTCTAATTCCATCAACCACCAATGAGTAGCCTCAACCCAGTGTGAACCTTTTCTCACTCACTCACTAACCACACCACAAGCTATGACTTGGCTCCCAATTCAGTTTAGATCCCGACAGTTCCACAGTTCCATCCCAGAATTAGCTACACTATCTGGCAGCAGATAGCAGAACGCTCGTATTAATGAATCCAACCCCATCCACGTACAACTAAGCAAGCGTACTTAAAATGCTTCTCCGCTCCCTCCTACTTCTCCCCAACAACACAGTGGTTTGTTTACCTGTTCATCGCTCGCAATTAGTTTGAATTAAGGTTCCCTCTTAAACCCGATGACTGGAGCAGATGGAGTCTTCACGGCAGGCATTTTGGGGAGACAAATAGCCTCCCTCCCTCGCTTCACTCACGCACACACTGTAAGACTTTATGTAATTTCAACAGTAAAACACTGTAAAATTACAGTAAAATACCTTGTGTTTTACAGAATTGATGCTCTAGATTGCACTGCATTATGGGTAAAATGCTGAAAAATAATAATTGTTGTAATGTTTAGGCTTTGCTGTACCACAGCCTCTCAGTGCCATAGTGAATAAACACACATATTCGTAACCATTATGTTTGCAACATTACAACATAACATTACTAACAGCTTGTTTCTAGCCCAAACCGTTCAAAAGATATGACCCATAATACAGGCGCAATGATTTTTTTTCTATGCGGCAATGTTAAAAAATATTGTTGTTTTTACAGTATTATACAACTAACAGCAATGTACTGTTAATTATTTCCAGTAAATTGCCGTAAATCGCAATGCACTCTGTGTGATATTAGGCATAACTGGTCAATTACACAGTCAATTCCAATGAAACTTGGATTGAACAGTAAATTACCTTAAAGAAGTTGTGTATTTAAATGGTACTGTAATTCCACCCCACAGAATACAGTACCCTACACTGTAAAACTAGAGAAGTTCTGGCTACTCAAACATTTTAGGAAACCAATTACCTATAAACATTAAATTAAGAAATTTAAATAGCTGAAGTGAGCAATACTACTTTACATTTACATTTAAGTCATTTAGCAGACGCTCTTATACAAATGCATTTTTAAAAATGTAAACGTCAATTTAACGCCCCCACTAAGTCATACCTCCAATAATTTCCCAGTGTGCCTTGCCTTTTCGAATGAATTGTAGAGTTACCACCCATTGGCCAGCACACAATTGGCTCAGCATAGTCCAGGTTAGGGGAGGGTTTGGCCCAGGTCGGGCATCATTGTAAATAAGGATTTGTTCTTAACTGACTTACCTACTTAAATAATTTTTAAATTAAATAATATTGATGAATAAATCACTTTATTTGTTAGTGACAGAGACATTGTTGCTGAATTTGTTCGTTTTCATTCCTGTGGCCTTTGACAAGTGAGTTCTTTGGCAAATATGATTAATTACATATATCATAAGGCCTTATACAGTGGCCTGAAAAAGTCATAGTTTACAGGTCATGTCAGGCCTGCAAGTAGGGTTGCAAAATTCCACAAACCATAATCTTCTAACCAGGATTTCTGGAAAATTTACCAGACTTTTGCAACACTAACTCTAAATCACATTATGCTGGTTTGCAAATAGATGTGTCATTTCTATTGGAATCTACCCACTGTCGGTTATCCGACAGCTAAAATTGCAATTTGTATTCATAATGACTGCCAGGGTTAAGAACAGTGGGAGGAAGCTACCTAAGCCATTTAAACTTATTGAGGCGATGGGTTCCCCTACAGGAACTCCACCCCCCCATTCAGCTGAAAAGATGGCGCAGGGAATGCAAAAATATTCTTTAGAAATATTTAACCTCCACACATTAACAAGTCCAATACCTCAAATGAAAGATAAACAACTTGTTCATCTACCCAGCGTGTCATATTTTTAAAATGCTTTACGCCGAAAACACAACATATATTTATGTTAGACCACCACCAAACCACAGAAAAAACGTAGCCATTTTTCCAGCAAAAGATAAAAATCACAAAAGCAGGATTTAAAAAGAAATCAATCACTAACCTCTTGAAAATCTTCATCAAGATGACAGTCATATGACATGTTACACAGTACATTTATGTTTTGTTTGATAATATGCATTTTATATCCATAAATCTCGGTTTACATTGACGCCATGTTCAGAAAATCCTCCAAAATATCCGGAGGAATTATAGAAAGCTACGCCAGATAACAGAAATACTTTGACTAAAGATACATGTTCTACATATAATTAAAGATACACTGGTTCTTAATGCAACCGCTGTGTCACATTTTTATTTTTATGTTATGGAAAAAGCCTAACATTGCAATAATCTGAGACGGCGCTCAGACGTAACAATATTTCCCTGCCATGTTGGAGTCAACAGAAATACAAAATTACAACGTAAATATTCCCTTACCTTTGATGATCTTTTATCAGAATGTAGTGCAAGGAGTCCTAGTTCAACAATAAATTGTTTTGTTTCATAATGTTCAATTCTAGTGTCCAAGTAGCAGCATTTGCTACCACTTTCAGCTCAAATGCCCAAAAAATGACTTCTGGTCCAGGATAACTTTGCATCAAAACTTCCAAATGACATATTACAGGTCGAAGAAACTGGTCAAACTAAGTGCAGAATCAATCTTCAGGATGTTATAATCATATATATCCAATAGCATTCCAACTGGATCATTCGTTTTCATCTGGGGCTGATTGGAACAGCCGAAGCACTCAAAGGCAAACGCGCCTCAACAAAATGGCATCCTTTTGCGACACCAACTACTTTCCTTCCCATTAGATCAAAGTTAACAGCAAATGCTCCATTACACTTTCTACTGAATGAGGACATCTACTGGAAGACGTAGGAAGTGTTTCCAGATCCATAACTTGTTGGGGAGGGAGGGGGCGATGACGTCAAAGTTGCCCCAACTTTCAGGATTTCAAAACTTGTTTGGAAGATTGTCTGTTATAGTTCTGTTATACTCACAGACATAATTCAAACGGGTTTAGAAACTTCAGAGTGTTTTCTATCCAATATTAATAATAATATGCATATATTAGCAATTTAGGACAGATTTTGATGCAGTTCACTATGAGCACGCAATTCATCCAAAGTGGAAATACTGTCATGTTTTGTCATTGATTATCATGTCTTGTCCCTGTGCTTCCCCTTCTATTCGTTTCCCTCTGCTGGTCTTATTAGGTTCTGTCCCTCTTTCTATCCCTCTCTCTCCCCCTCCCTCTCTCACTCTCTCGCTCTCTCTTCTCTCTATCGTTCCGTTCCTGCTCCCAGCTGTTCCTATTCCCCTAATCAATCATTTAGTCTTCCCACACCTGTTCCCGATCCTTTTCCCTGATTAGAGTCCCTATTTCTCTCCTTGTTTTCCGTTCCTGCCCTGTCGGATCCTTGTCTAATATTCACCGTGCTGTGTCTATGTATTGCCCTGTCGTGTCGTGTTTCCCTCAGATGCTGCGTGGTGAGCAGGTGTCCGAGTCTGCTAGGTTCAAGTGCCTTCCCGAGGCAACCTGCAGTTCTTGATCAAGTCTCCAGTCTGTTCTCGTCTTTACGAGTAGTATTATGCCTTTTGTTTTGTAAAGTTTCTTTACTGGATTAAAAACTCTGTTTTCGCCAAGTCGCTTTTGGGTCCTCATTCACCTGCATAACAGAAGGATCCGACCAAGGAATGGACCCAGCGACTACAGATGCTCGTAACACTGCCGTCGAGATCCAAGGAGCCATGCTCGGCAGACACGAGCAGGAATTGTCTGCTGCTCGCCATGCCGTGGAGAACCTGGCCGCTCAGGTTTCCGACCTCTCTGGACAGTTCCAGAGTCTTCGTCTCGTGCCACCTGTTACTTCCTGGCCTGCCGAGCCTCCGGAACCTAGGGTTAAGAACCCACCTTGCTACTCCGGGCAGCCCACGGAGTGCCGCTCCTTTCTCACCCAGTGTGATATTGTGTTCTCTCTCCAACCCAACACATACTCTAGCGAGAGAGCTCGGGTTGCTTAATTTCACTCCTTACTGGCCGGGCTCGACACAGCTATCTGGGAGGCAAGGGCTGATTGTTCTAACAATTACCAGAACTTTAAAGAGGAGATGATTCGGGTTTTTGACCGTTCAGTTTTTGGTGGGGAGGCTTCTAGGGCCCTGGCTTCCCTATGCCAAGGTGATCTATCCATAACGGATTACTCTATAGAGTTTCGCACTCTTGCTGCCTCTAGTGACTGGAACGAGCCGGCGCTGCTCGCTCGTTTTCTGGAGGGACTCCACGCAGTGGTCAAAGATGAGATTCTCTCTCGGGAGGTTCCTTCCAGTGTGGACTCTTTGATTGCTCTCGCCATCCGCATAGAACGACGGGTAGATCTTCGTCACCAAGCTCGTGGAAGAGAGCTCGCGTCAACGGTGTTTCCCTGCTCCGCATCGCAACCATCTCCCTCCTCTGGCTCAGAGACTGAGCCCATGCAGCTGGGAGGTATTCGCATCTCGACCAAGGAGAGGGAACGGAGGATCACCAACCGCCTGTGCCTCTATTGCGGATTTGATGGACATTTTGTCAATTCATGTCCAGTAAAGGCCAGAGCTCATCAGTAAGCGGAGGGCTACTGGTGAGCGCTACTACTCAGGTCTCTTCATCTAGATCCTGTACTACTATGTCGGTCCATCTACGCTGGACCGGTTCGGGTGCTACATGCAGTGCCTTGATTGACTCTGGGGCTGAGGGTTGTTTCATGGACGAAGCATGGGCTCGGAAACATGACATTCCTTTCAGACAGTTAGACAAGCCTACGCCCATGTTTGCCTTAGATGGTAGTCATCTTCCCAGTATCAGATTTGAGACACTACCTTTAACTCTCACAGTATCTGGTAACCACAGTGAGACTATTTCTTTTTTGATTTTTCGTTCACCTTTTACACCTGTTGTTTTGGGTCATCCCTGGCTAGTATGTCATAATCCTTCTATTAATTGGTCTAGTAATTCTATCCTATCCTGGAACGTTTCTTGTCATGTGAAGTGTTTAATGTCTGCCATCCCTCCCATTTCTTCTGTCCCTACTTCTCAGGAGGAACCTGGCGATTTGACAGGAGTGCCGGAGGAATATCATGATCTGCGCACGGTCTTCAGTCGGTCCCGAGCCAACTCCCTTCCTCCTCACCGGTCGTATGATTGTAGTATTGATCTCCTTCCGGGGACCACTCCTCCTTGGGGTAGACTATACTCTCTGTCGGCTCCCGAACGGAAGGCTCTCGAGGATTATTTATCTGTGTCTCTTGACGCCGGTACCATAGTGCCTTCTTCCTCTCCGGCCGGGGCGGGGTTCTTTTTGTTAAGAAGAAGGACGGTACTCTGCGCCCCTGCGTGGATTATCGAGGGCTGAATGACATAACGGTTAAGAATCGTTATCCGCTTCCCCTTATGTCATCAGCCTTCGAGATTCTGCAGGGAGCCAGGTGCTTTACTAAGTTGGACCTTCGTAACGCTTACCATCTCGTGCGCATCAGAGAGGGGGACGAGTGGAAAACGGCGTTTAACACTCCGTTAGGGCATTTTGAGTACCGGGTTCTGCCGTTTGGTCTCGCCAATGCGCCAGCTGTTTTTCAGGCATTAGTTAATGATGTTCTGAGAGACATGCTGAACATCTTTGTTTTTGTCTATCTTGACGATATCCTGATTTTTTCACCGTCACTCGAGATTCATGTTCAGCACGTTCGACGTGTTCTACAGCGCCTTTTAGAGAATTGTCTCTACGTAAAGGCTGAGAAGTGCTCTTTTCATGTCTCCTCCGTTACTTTTCTCGGTTCCGTTATTTCCGCTGAAGGCATTCAGATGGATTCCGCTAAGGTCCAAGCTGTCAGTGATTGGCCCGTTCCAAGGTCACGTGTCGAGTTGCAGCGCTTTTTAGGTTTCGCTAATTTCTATCGGCGTTTCATTCGTAATTTCGGTCAAGTTGCTGCCCCTCTCACAGCTCTTACTTCTGTCAAGACGTGTTTTAAGTGGTCCGGTTCCGCCCAGGGAGCTTTTGATCTTCTAAAAGAACGTTTTACGTCCGCTCCTATCCTCGTTACTCCTGACGTCACTAGACAATTCATTGTCGAGGTTGACGCTTCAGAGGTAGGCGTGGGAGCCATTCTATCCCAGCGCTTCCAGTCTGACGATAAGGTTCATCCTTGCGCTTATTTTTCTCATCGCCTGTCGCCATCTGAGCGCAACTATGATGTGGGTAACCGTGAACTGCTCGCCATCCGCTTAGCCCTAGGCGAATGGCGACAGTGGTTGGAGGGGGCGACCGTTCCTTTTGTCGTTTGGACAGACCATAAGAACCTTGAGTACATCCGTTCTGCCAAACGACTTAATGCCCGTCAAGCTCGTTGGGCGTTGTTTTTCGCTCGTTTCGAGTTTGTGATTTCTTACCGTCCGGGTAGCAAAAACACCAAGCCTGATGCCTTATCCCGTCTGTTTAGTTCTTCTGTGGCTTCTACTGATCCCGAGGTGATTCTTCCTTATGGGCGTGTTGTCGGGTTAACAGTCTGGGGAATTGAAAGACAGGTTAAGCAAGCACTCACGCACACTGCGTCGCCGCGCGCTTGTCCTAGTAACCTCCTTTTCGTTCCTGTTTCCACTCGTCTGGCTGTTCTTCAGTGGGCTCACTCTGCCAAGTTAGCTGGTCATCCCGGTGTTCGAGGCACTCTTGCGTCTATTCGCCAGCGCTTTTGGTGGCCGACTCAGGAGCGTGACACGCGCCGTTTCGTGGCTGCTTGTTCGGACTGCGCGCAGACTAAGTCGGGTAACTCTCCTCCTGCCGGTCGTCTCAGACCGCTCCCCATTCCTTCTCGACCATGGTCTCACATCGCCCTAGACTTCATTACCGGTCTGCCTTTGTCTGCGGGGAAGACTGTGATTCTTACGGTTGTCGATAGGTTCTCTAAGGCGGCACATTTCATTCCCCTCGCTAAACTTCCTTCCGCAAAGGAGACGGCACAAATCATCATCGAGAATGTGTTCAGAATTCATGGCCTCCCGTTAGACGCCGTTGCAGACAGAGGTCCGCAATTCACGTCACAGTTTTGGAGGGAGTTCTGTCGTTTGATTGGTGCGTCCGTCAGTCTCTCTTCCGGGTTTCATCCCCAGTCTAACGGTCAAGCAGAGAGGGCCAATCAGACGATTGGTCGCATACTACGCAGCCTTTCTTTCAGAAACCCTGCGTCTTGGGCAGAACAGCTCCCCTGGGCAGAATACGCTCACAACTCGCTTCCTTCGTCTGCTACCGGGTTATCTCCGTTTCAGAGTAGTCTGGGTTACCAGCCTCCTCTGTTCTCATCCCAGCTTGCCGAGTCCAGCGTTCCTCCGCTCAAGCGTTTGTCCAACGTTGTGAGCGCACCTGGAGGAGGGTGAGGTCTGCACTTTGCCGTTACAGGGCACAGACTGTGAGAGCCGCCAATAAACGCAGGATTAAGAGTCCAAGGTATTGTTGCGGCCAGAGAGTGTGGCTTTCCACTCGCAACCTTCCTCTTACGACAGCTTCTCGTAAGTTGACTCCGCGGTTCATTGGTCCGTTCCGTGTCTCCCAGGTCGTCAATCCTGTCGCTGTGCGACTGCTTCTTCCGCGACATCTTCGTCGCGTCCATCCTGTCTTCCATGTCTCCTGTGTCAAGCCTTTTCTTCGCACCCCCCTCCGTCTTCCCTCCCCCCCTCCCGTCCTTGTCGAGAGCGCACCTATTTACAAGGTACGTAAGATCATGGACATGCGTTCTCGGGGACGGGGTCACCAATACTTAGTGGATTGGGAGGGTTACGGTCCTGAGGAGAGGAGTTGGGTTCCGTCTCGGGACGTGCTGGACCGTTCGCTTATTGATGATTTCCTCCGTTGCCGCCAGGGTTCCTCCTCGAGTGCGCCAGGAGGCGCTCGGTGAGTGGGGGGGTACTGTCATGTTTTGTCATTGATTATCATGTCTTGTCCCTGTGCTTCCCCTTCTATTCGTTTCCCTCTGCTGGTCTTATTAGGTTCTGTCCCTCTTTCTATCCCTCTCTCTCCCCCTCCCTCTCTCACTCTCTCGCTCTCTCTTCTCTCTATCGTTCCGTTCCTGCTCCCAGCTGTTCCTATTCCCCTAATCAATCATTTAGTCTTCCCACACCTGTTCCCGATCCTTTTCCCTGATTAGAGTCCCTATTTCTCTCCTTGTTTTCCGTTCCTGCCCTGTCGGATCCTTGTCTAATATTCACCGTGCTGTGTCTATGTATTGCCCTGTCGTGTCGTGTTTCCCTCAGATGCTGCGTGGTGAGCAGGTGTCCGAGTCTGCTAGGTTCAAGTGCCTTCCCGAGGCAACCTGCAGTTCTTGATCAAGTCTCCAGTCTGTTCTCGTCTTTACGAGTAGTATTATGCCTTTTGTTTTGTAAAGTTTCTTTACTGGATTAAAAACTCTGTTTTCGCCAAGTCGCTTTTGGGTCCTCATTCACCTGCATAACAAATACTGCCCCTATATCTCTAACAGGTTTTAAACTGGAACAACCATTTCAGTAAGGGGTGCAAAAGTTCAATGATTGGATTAATTTAGAAAACAATTATTTATCTTTGTGTAGCGTAACATTGAATCAATCAATCACTCAATGTGCATGATAAAACACAAATATTAAAAACAATTCCAAAAATATATTCCTGCATTAAAGCATGCTGTGAAAAAAGTTCATTTGTTATCATATCTTTCAAAAATGTAGTTGTGTGAATTTTCATTTAGTTTTGAGTCAGTTACACATAAGCTATTTAAGTAGTAATTTCATTGACTTTGAGTACTACTTACTAGAAGTATTTGAGTTAAAAATTCTTGTGGTTTACAGTGGACCTTATTTTTGGATCACGAAAAACCTTATGACCACTAGTTGATGAATGGTATTGTTGTTTCTTCATCATTAACATATTTTGAAGCATGCCTTGTAAGAGGCTACATTTGTTACACCCATGAGTGAGAGTGCTGCACAATTGAACTAATACGTGGTAGTAAGTAGTGCACTAACAACTAAATGTGTGTAGGGGACAGATTGGAAATGGCAGCAAGCTGCAAACCTTCAACGGTTGGGTATTTTCTATGCCCTTGGCCTGTTTTGCTCTGTTGTCACTGCAAGTTTGGAAGCCTTTGTTAAGGCCTCTAGAAGTGCAAGTTATTCATACATATTTTACATATTGTGTGTATATATTTGATATTCTGTAATATGAAAACACATTACCTAGCAGCCAACATGCTTGCACCAATCCCATGCAGTTACAGTAAAATACAAACCCTGTCTTCCCTCAATGAATTTCATTTATTAATAAATTCCTTTAGCTGGCATATCTGCTGCAAGTATAATGCTGTAATTTACAGGGGAAAGTTTTACAGTGCACCCACCCACCGTTGCTTCCCTCTCTCCTAGTGTTGCAAACTCTCCTGCCTCCACCCTGCCTTCCACTCATTTGTAATGAAATATTGTTAATTTGGGCACATTCGTTACGCAGCATTCTCTCCCCAATTGGACCCCCCACCGCAATTTGTGAACTCTGACCAGCATAGGACACATCATTAATGTATGTGTCATATTTAAGTCATCAGCTAACTCAAACTTGTTTAATCCTTCTCCTGAAGAGATGCGCTGAGTCACGCCGATGCAGTGTCTCAGATCCATGTAGCATTTTCAAAATTAAATTAAATCCAAAATTAAATCCAATTGATGCAGTTCATTATCGAGTCTCTCTCTTGCTCAACATCGCAAGTTGAGCCCCACAAACCTCTTATATCATTGCATACTGTAGACATTACATTTCAGTCATTTAACAGACGCTCTTATCCAGAGCGACTTAAAGCCAATGTATGGTTAATTTGAGTATGTGGTTGGAGGCTCCATATAGAGGGTGTGACACAATTGACATGATTGGTTGACGTTAGGTGTAGGCGGGAAGTCCTGTATAAACACAAACTCACTTCTTTGACTATTTCCTTCACAACAGCTCTGCGCTCGCCACTGCAAAGTGCAAAAAGTATGAATACCCAGACTTCTGCAGAAGCCGTATGAGCAGAAATGCTGCACGGCCAATGCAGAAGTCGGATTGACCATGCAGCACCTTTTACAGTCAGAATCACTTTTTTTGTTGTATTTTTTACCTTTATTTAGCCTCTTAAATGTAAAGTCCCCATATTTGGGGACCCTATTAGTTTGTTTTATTAAATTCAGTCGGGTAATAGAATCAGTAGAAGTGTGTCTGCGGAAAGCTGAGTATCTTGGCTATTGACATGTGCCTTAAAATCTTTGGTGTGATTTATTACCATATATGGGCATACGAATGTATAAGGGCAGGTCGAGCCGATGACCTAATTTCAAGGCTTCTACCTACATTCCGGTTAGCGTCTTGAAGCATAAGCGAAATAAACACGGAATAAAATGATACACACCGAAAGCCGGGACCCCACAGACCATGAGGATGTCTTATTTGTCTGCCTGTAACCTACCGTTATTGACCACCAGCCCCGAGGATAAAAATATTTATTTTACACAACGTTTTCACCGAACAGCAAACATCTTACAAGGTAAGCTTCGATAAGGCTGTGTTTGAGCTATAGCTACATGCGGGGTATGAAATTAATCTTTACGTTTGTAGGAAGAAATCCAGCCTATTGGCAATGTTATCTGATGATGTATGACTTAATGGCAACATCGAATGTCCACGGAGGGACTTTTATATATATATATATATATATATATATATATATATATATATATATATATATATATATTATTATAAATCTACTGATGTCTTGCCACGGTTCTCTTACATGTATACAGCCAAAAGATGCAAGTTTTTGGGTGGATACATCAAACCAATACAGGAAGTACATGTGGGAACACAAGTGTATATATAAATAATATACAAAGGACAATTGGGCTAGGGGGTACAATATCACATTACACAAGGACCTTAAGGGACATATATACACTTATAATTTTTTTGTTAGTAGAGTATTTATTTGTCCTAATTTAGTTAAATTTATTTTGGTATGGTAAGAAAATGTGGTGTTGTTTGTAAATGTACATTGAAATTTAGCCTAAAGACTATTGAAATTAATTACACAAAATTGTTTCAGCGTCTTTCTATCGTAGGTTAAGAATGCAAGCAGTACATCTTTCCACAATAGTGTGGAATCTTAATAAATTATAAATCTACTGATGTCTTGCCACGGTTCTCTTACATGAATACAATTCCAAAAAAGATGCAACACAGTTTTTGGGTGGTCATGTAACGGCTTTCTTCGTTTGTCGAAAGAGAGTCGGACCGAAATGCAGCGTGGTGGTTACTCATGACTTTAATGAAACGTCATTTCCACTGGCCGGGCTGAGAATGGGGCACAGCTATCTGGGAGGCTGATTGCTGTTCCAGAACTTTGAGGAGATGATTCGGGTTTTTGAGTTCAGTTTTTGGTGGGGAGGCCATGCTAAAGTGACACATGAAATAACTATACAAATACAAGAACAACAAACGGATCGTGAAACCTAATTACAGCCTATCTGGTGAAACTACACAGAGACAGGAACAATCACCCACGAAATACACAGAGAAACCCCGGCTACCTAAATACGGTTCCCAATCAGAGACAACGAGAATCACCTGACTCTGATTGAGAACCGCCTCAGGCAGCCAAGCCTGTACAACACCACTACTCAGCCGCAATCCCAAATACTACAAACCCCAATACGAAAATACAATATATAAACCCATGTCACACACTGGCCTGACCAAATATATAACGAAAACACAAAATACAATGACCAAGGCGTGACAGGTCATTACAAAAGGTACAATGTGAGTTCATGTTTTACCTAAACTTCTTCATATGGTGGTTGGCAGGATAATATTTATGAACAATTTTAAAGGAGTGACTATATCTTTGCGCATCAAAAGTATGATGTTGCGTGCTTACAGGCATCCATTACACAGGGGACTGGTTACTATGGCAGCTTGACAGTATTGTAGCCAATAAGATAAGTTTTCCAGGGATATGCAGTTGACCAGCATTGGACAAAGCAAGGCCTATAACTTTTATGTGTAATGGCAACTATTTTTACCTGGCTCAGAGACGAGACTCACCTAGCACACTACATTACATTGAGAACAGATTGCATCACTGTAATGCCATTGTTTTAGCATTAAAGATGGCTTCTAAAGGGGGTGAAAACTAAGAATATCGAACAGGAAGCTAAAAAGAAGGCAGCAATGAATAAGTATACCGACATAGAAACTTTGAATAAAATACTGGTCGGACTCGGATCAGGGGAGCGATTTGGACAAGGAGGATTGACTCAGCAGACAAAGATTGCTTTCTAGAAGGATTGGATCCACTTTTAGATCTCTAAGTAAATTATTTTCATGACATTTCTATTCACCACAGAGTGGAGTATGCAGATGATGATGTTTCAGAGCCCCCCAGCAAGCACCCCCGCCAGTCAAGATCCTCACCCCCACCTGCTATGTCAATCACCCAGTCTGATTGTTCTACATCCACTTTTCAAATACCTCTTGAAAAAGAAAATAGGGACTTATGGCACCATTCGTCCTAACAGAATTGGTTTCACCAATACCAAGGTAAACGAGATGACGAAGACAGCAGAGAGAGGGACCATATGTTGGATCAGGACTAACAAGCTGCATTTTGTGAAATTGAAGGACACTAGGGAGTTATTCATGCTCACCACACAGCATAAGGCATTCAATAACAACCATGTCTCAAGGAGGGTGAAAAAGGAACAATGTCCCCATTTCTGTGAAGGACTACAATGCCAGCATTGGGGGTGTCGACCTATCTGATGCTCTGATAGGCTACTACCGTGTCCTCCACAAGACCAGGAAGAGGTATACTTTTATTTACCACTTTGTGGGCATTGCTAGAGTAAATGATTTCATTCTCCACAAGCAGATGGCCAAAGCAAAAGGTCAAAACCCTTTCTCCCAGTGGGCCTTCAGAGAGTAGCTGGTGTTGGAAATGGCTGAATTAGGGGCCCAAAGCAACCTCACAACCATCATAAGACTCAAGGTGAGCGCCACTATCCCACACGCATGCCAAAAGACAAAAGAACTGCAAGCATTGCACAAAATATGGGAGGGGGTGAAATGACAGAACTTAAGTCCGAAATACCTGTTCGCTTTTTGTTTCCTGGCAGAGAGGGACTGCTTCTAAGACTATCACGACATGCACAAGCTACGGTCAAAGTGAAATCTAAGCGAGCCCTATACCCCCTCGTAACTAACTCCCTTCTACTGTTACCTGCATATGAAATCCTTAACCTTGATGATTGACCTCAACCATTTATTATCTGAGAAAAAACAGGTATATCTATCACACAAAGAATTCCCAGAGCTATACGTCTGTTGTGTATGACAGATGTGAGGTATAGAGAGAAGGTTGGGTGGGTCTATTTCGACCCGAGTTAGAAGACGGTTTGTCATCCTGTGTCGACGGTCGGCACCGAGAGGCTGAGAGATGATAGGTATTCATGGCTGCTCCATATTGTACATCAAACGGACGGTCAGAGGCCGTAGTTGGCTAGGGACGAGCTGTCTGTGTGAATTGACGCATTTGCTAGGTGTATGTGTGTTTGTGTGGGTGCGTGTTTGCCTGCCTACGTTCCTGCCTACCCGTGCTGGTTGTGAACATGGACAGACAAGGCACTGGGACTTTTGACAAAGCTTACAGTACATAGTGACTCAATTCCATTGAGACCTGGTTAAAACAGACTTTTCTTCAAATCTCCTTGATGCATAATCTTTGCTGGGCTTGACACTTGTGACCTATTATGATATTTCCTGAGGATTGATCAGAAATACAGGGTAGACATTGTGTTAATGTTGTAAATAACTATTGTAGCTGGAAACGGCAGATTTTTTTTATGGAATATCTACATAGGTGTACTGAGGCCCATTATCAGCTACCATCACCCTGTGTTCCAATGGCACGTTGTGTTAGCTAATCCAAGTTTATAATTTTAAAAGGCTAATTGATCATTAGAAAACCATTTTGCAATTATGTTAGAACAGCTGAACACTGTTGTGCTGATTAAGGAAGCAAACAAACTGGCCTTCTTTAGACTAGTTGAGTATCTGGGGCATCAGAATTTGTGGGTTCGATTACAGGCTCAAAATGGCCAGAAACAAAGAACTTTCTTCTGAAACTCATCAGCCTATTCTTGTTCTGAGAAATGAAGGCTATTCCATGCGAGAAATGGCAAGAAACTGCAGATCTTGTACAACGCTGTGTACTACTCCCTTCACAGAACAGCGCAAACTGTCACTAACCAGAATAGAAAGAGAAGTGGGAGGCCCCGGTGCACAACTGAGCAAGAGGACAAGCACATAAGTGTATAGTTTGAGAAACAGACTCCTCACAAGTCCTCAACTGGCAGATTCATTAAATAGTACCCGTAAAACACCAGTCTCAACGTCAACAGTGAAGAGGCGACTCCAGGATGCTGGCCTTCTAGGCAGAGTTGCAAGGATAAAGCCACATCTCAAACTGGCCAATAAAAGTAAAAGATTAAGATGGGCAAAATAACACAGACACTGGACACAGGAAGATTGGAAAAAGTGTTATGGACAAACAAATCAATGTTTCAGGTGTTTGGATCACAAAGAAGAACATTTGAAAAAATGAAAATATGCTGGAGGAGTGCTTGATGTCATCTCTCAAGCATGGTGGAGGCAATGTGATGGTCTGGGGTTGCTTTGGTGGTGGTAACGTGGGAGATTTGTACAGGGTAAAAAGGACCTTGAAGAAGGAAGGCTATCACTCTATTTTGCAACGCCATGCCATACCCTGTGGACAGCGCTTAATTGTAACCAATTTCAACAAGACAATGACCCAAAGCACAGTTCCAAACTATGCAATAACTATTTAGGGAAAATGCAATCAGCTGGTATTCTGTCTATAATGGAGTGGCCAGCACAGTCACCGTATCTCAACCCTATTGAGCTATTGTGGGAGCAGCTTGACCGTATGGTGCCCATCAAGCCAATCCAATTTGTGGGAGGTGCTTCAGGAAGCATGGAGTGAAATCTCTTCAGATTACCTCAACAAATTGACAACTAGAATGCCAAAGGTCTACAAGGCTGTAATTGCTACAAATGGAGCATTATTTGACCAAAGCAAAGTTTGAAGGACGCAATAATTATTTCAATTAAATATAATTATTTATAACCTTGTCAACATCTTGACTATATTTCTTATTCATTTTGCAACTCATTTCATGTACAGTTGAGTTCAGAAGTTTACAAACACTTAGGTTGGAGTCATTAAAACTCATTTTTCAACCACTCCACAAATGTATTTTTGACAAACTATAGTTTTGGCAAGTCAGTGAGGACATCTACGTTTTGCACAGCAAAGCTAATTTTTCTAACAATTGTTTTCAGACAGATTATTTCACATATAATTCACCGTATCACAATTCCAGTGGTTCAGACGTTTACATGCACTAAGTTGACTGTGCCTTTAAACGCTTGGAAAATTCCAGAATATTATGCCATGGGTTTAGAATTTGAGTCAATTGGAAGTGTACCTGTGGATCTATTTCAAGGTCTACCTTCAAACTCATTGCCTCTTTACTTGACATCATGGGAAAATCAAAAGAAATCAGCCAAGACCTCAGAAAACGTTTTTTAGACCTCCACAAGTCTGGTTCATCCTTGGGAGCAAATTACAAATGCCTGAAGATACTACGTTCATCTGTACAAATAGTACGCAAGTATAAACACCATGGGACCACACAGCCATCATACTGCTCATGAAAGAGATGTGTTCTCTCTCCTAGAGATTAACGTACTTGGGTGCGAATAGTGCAAATCAATCACAGAACAACAGCAACGGATCTTGTGAAGATGCTGGAGGAAACAGGTACAAAGGTCTCTGTATCCACAGTAAAATGAGTCCTACATCGACATAACCTGAAAGGCTGCTCAGCAAGGAAGAAGCCGTTGCTCCAAAACCGCCATAAAAAAATCCAGTCTGGTTTGCAACTGCACATGGGGACAAAGATCGTACTTTTTGGAGAAATGTCCTCTGGTCTGATGAAATGAAAATAGAACTGTTTGGCCATAATGACCATTGTTATGTTTGGAGTAAAAAGGTGGAGGCTTGCAAGCTGAAAAACAACTGTGAAGCACAGTGGTGGCAGCATCATGTTGTGAGGGTGCTTTGCTGCAGGAGGGACTGGTGCACTTCACAAAATAGATGGCATCATGAGGTTGGAAAATTATGTGTATATGTTGAAGCAACATCTCAAGACATCAGCTTGATTGCAAATGGGTCTTCCAAATGGACAATGACCCCAAGCATATTTCCAAAATGTGGCAAAATGGCTAAAAAGACAACAAAGTCAAGGTATTGGAGTGGCCATCACAAAACCCTGACCTCAATCCCATAAAAAAATGTGACCATAGAAAATGTGTGGTCAGAACTGAAAAGGCGTGTGTGAACAAGGAGGCCTTACAAACCTGTCTCAGTTACACCAGCTCTGTCAGGAGGAATGGGCCATAATTCACCCAACTTATTGTGGGAAGCTTGTGGAAGGCTACCCGAAACATTTGACCCAAGTTAAACAGTATAAAGGCAATGCTACCAAATACTAATTGAGGTTATGTAAACTTCTGATCCACTGGGAATGTGATGAAAGAAATTAAAGCTGAAATAAATCATTCTCTCTGCTATTGTTCTGACATTTCACATTCTTAACACAAAATGGTGATCCTAACTGATCTGAGACAGGGAATGTTTACTAGGTTTAAATGTCAGGAATTGTGAAAACTTAGTTTAAATGTATTTGGCTAAGGTGTACGTAAACTTCCGATTTCAACCATATGTTTTCATGGAAAATGAGGACATTTCTAAGTGACCCCAAACGTTTGAATGGTAGTGTACATTCAAGTCATTTTTCAATTTGGATCACATCAAGTTGTGGCCATTGTCTTTCATGGTTCTGGACGCTGTTACGTTTGTGAGAAGGCTGAGGTTTAAGATATTTTTGTTCTATGGAGGGGTGATGCAAAACAGCTCCAGGCGTTCCATTCTTTTCTTAACTCCTGTTCTGAGCATCTGAGATTTACTATGCAATCTGATACACATCAAATCAGTTTTCTTGATCTTGTGTGAAGAAAATGTTCTATACACTGATCGTAACAGTTTGTTGGGGGCTGATAGTTGTCACCCACTTCCCTTGAAAAACAGTTTGGCCTACAGCCAATTTTGTAAAAAAAAACATCAGATTTCGACAGAGATCTGAGACACAAAGAAAATTCAAGGAGTGGTCAGATTGTCAAAAATGTGTCATGTTTTGTCATAGATTGTCATGTCTTGTCCCTGTGCTTCCTCTTCTATTCGTTTCCCCCTGCTGGTCTTATTAGGTTCTTTCCCTCTCTCTATCCCTCTCTCTCCCCCTCCCTCCCTCCTCTCTCTCTCTCTCTCTCTCTCTATCGTTCCGTTCCTGCTCCCAGCTGTTCCTCATTCTCCTAACTACCTCATTTACTCTTTCACACCTGTCCCCTATTTTGCCCTCTGATTAAGTCCCTATTTCTCTCTCTGTTTTCGCTTCTGTCCTTGTCGGATCCTTGTTTGCTGTACTGTGTTTTTGTTCCGTCCTGTCGTGTTTTTGCCTTCATCAGATGCTGCGTGTGAGCAGGTGTCTCTGTCAGCTACGGCCTGCACCTACCCGAAGCGACCTGCTGTCTGTGGTCGTTTCTCCTGTCCTTCCCCTCTACAGACGAGAGGATTTCTGTTATGGATTCGGGATTTGTCGTTTTCTGTTGTGGACTTGAATAAACTCTGTTTCTGTTAAGTCGCTTTTGGGTCCTCACTTCACCTGCATAACAAAATGGTCAGATTAATACTGCCATTGAGTAAATTTCAAACAAAACGAGACATAACCTTTTTCAAGATCAGTCTCGCAAAAAGAAGCATTCTTGCATTCTAACTACCCGCTATTCAAAGTGCTCTGAACAAATTAAGGGAATCCTTCACAAATATTGGCACATTCTAAGATCCGATGATAGTATCGGTAATGTGTTTTCTGACCTTCCATTGGTCGTATTCTTGCTGGGCAGAAACCTCAGAGATCAATTGGTAAACTCTGATTTACCACCCCAAAATATCCCTGCACAATGTGTATTTGCGCCCCTACTGGATGGAAACTACAAGTGTAATGACTGTGCTCAATGCAATGGCACTTATAAATGTAGATCCTTCAAACACCGCCAAACAGGGAAACAGATCCCAATCAAAGGTGTTATCACGTGCTCCACTAATGCAGTTATTTGCCCTTGTAGTAAAAAATATGTGGGTAAAATAAACCAGTCGTAGCACCATTAGGTTGAAAAACCAGTTGCAGCCCACGTTTTGGAAGCAAACCACTCGATTTCATCTCAACGTTATATTGGCATCGAACATGTCACCCTCCCTAGGAGAGGGGGTGACCTCGACAATTTTTTGTTAAAACGAGAGGCTGCCTGGATCTTTAATTTAAAGACCCTTGCTTCCTTCGGTCTCAACATAGACTTTGATCTGAAGCCATTCTTGTGATTTTGTGATTTTGCTGTTGTTAATGTTTGTAGGCTTATCTAGCTAAATTGTATCTATGATCATACGCTATCCATTTATGTTTTTTGTATGCTATCTTAATATATGAGAATTAACTAATGATATCAGGCCACACCCGGCCATGATTACAGACACCTGTGTGTCTTTTGACACTATATAAATTAGTCACCCCGCAGTGTTTGTCATTATACCCTGATGAAGACAGCTTGTCTGTCGAAACGATGGACGTAACATTTTTGCATATGAGCTCCTATAGTGTGTTCGGCTCTATTTTTTTAAAAGTGTTCCACTCCGCTAGCCAGCACCTCACCTAAATAGGTGTGCGTTTCTTTCGCCTCTGGATTATGAGGTTTTTAAAAGAACATTTAATCTTGGCAGGAAGTGATATATGCATGAACTTGCATTCTCCTGGTGGAAAACCGCCTTCCCAAGAGAAATATCATCTTCGGAACACCATGCAGTGGTTCTTGAGGTGAATATAACAGCGCAGTATACAGTATATCCAAGCCCTGCACATTAATGTTTACACATCCTCAGCTAAAATATATGCCTCAAAGCTCTACCAAAACACTCACTTGTTATAGAACTCATTTCTCAAAGATTGATTCAGACTTTAAGTTCCATTTAGAACTAAACATTAACTCAAAATAAATGAGCGAGGCTTGTCTCAATTGAACCATCTGACTCAGTGAAAACAATTTAACACAACAAACACACACACACACTTTCCTTTTTCGGCCTAAACGGCCCTTGCTACTTCTCGTCTTCACACTATGTGTGGAGGGCTAGCCACACGCGCACACACTGACATGTATTTGTACGTTTTATGTGGACCTCAGGAAGAGTAATAATCCTAATAAACTAAAACACACACACACAAACTGATTATACCAAACATAGTGGGGTAGCCTCTTAAGTGGCGGATTATGAATTTAATCAGTGAATCCATTAGCTCACTCCTGATTGGGGTATTTAGCTACAGAATAGAGAGTGGTGTCGGAGGCATCCACTGAGAGAAAGCCTGTGATTATGCACCACACTGTAATCAAGGCTGTTTCACAGCAGCAGACATGGTGTGGAGGAGTTGCTAATCAAGGAAGTGAAGGAGTCCGTGTGTTTGGACTGAGAAGATTGTGAGGAAAAGGTGATCCCACAGTCTCTTTTTTTCTCCCAGTCGCGACACAGCCGGAGATTGAATCCGGGACTGTAGTGATGCCTCTCAAGAGGCCTGATCCCACGGTCTTAATGGAGTTTGGGAGTGTTACCTCTTGGTGTTGTGTGTGTGTGTGTGTGTGTGTGGTCCTCACAAGGAAAGTAAAACAAGGAAAGAATGTGTGACATTTCTCCGGGCCTCACAAGGGAAAATAATTTTTTAGGGTTACAATGAGAATTAGGGTTAAGGGTTAGGTTTAGGAGTTAGGTTTAGTTTTATGGTTAGCGTTTTGGGTTTAGAGTTAGGGTTAAGGGTTAGGTTAGGGAAAATATGATTTTAAATGGGAATACATTTTTTTGGTTTATATATGCACACACTACCCTCTTAGAAAAGTGCTCTCTTTTTTCTAAGAGTGTATTTGTACTGTATGACTGTTGAACAGTGTGTAACAAATCCCTTGGATTTGGATCATCCATAGTCCCAGTCCTAGCTAACTCATTAGAGAGGCTGTTTAGTTCTGTGGGTACTGGAGGGATTCCCGGTGGTGTGGTGCAGGGTTTGATACGATACAGCCTGCCTTGCCTTGCTGTGTAATTGATCCCTTTGGGCCCAGCTGGTACTACAGAACACACACACATGGCTGGCATGCCGTGCAGAACACATCCAGTTGAGGCTTTAACAGAATCACCGCGGAGAGGACAGATGCTCCAACTGCCATGCAAACAGACTCAGCCGCTGCAAACCATTAGCCACCACTGCCAAGCCTTCCTCCCTAGTCTGAGACTGCCATGCACACTTCAAACCATTGGCTAAAAAGAGACACATACACTCTCTCTCTCTCACACACACACACACACACATCACCACCTCCATTTTGCAAAGTATTTTATGGTTTGAAAATTTGTAGAGAGATCTCACGTTGATTTTTGTGTTACTGTATTAATATTTACGATAGCTGCACGGTAGCATATTGCTCTAATTCTATTGGTCAATTGTTGTAACCTCTGATTTCCCTCCAGGCTCTATGACGTGACTGGAGTCCCTGTGGATCCTCCATTCCTCTGACAGTACCATGGCAGAGGAGAGCATTGATGACCCTGACAGACAGCCTCAGCCCACACCACCAATCACCACCACCGGTCCATGAACACGAACAACCAATTCTAAACCATACTGGGCATTATCCACAAAGCAAGGTACAGAATGAATCCATCAAAACATAATAGGAATGCAAACATCCAACCTAACCGATGTTGTTTTTATGATTCTGGCAGAGTAATATTCTTGCAGCATGATGTTGACAAGTGTGCACGAAGATACACTGGTAATAATATGATATTGTATATTAGTGTTGCAATTCTATTTCTATGGAAGTGTAGAAACTCCACGCCTTGAGCTCAAAGGCCCCCAGAGTCAGTTTTGCAACAACAAAAAATCCATAAGGAAGAGTTCCTTGAGTTCTGTACCATTATATTGACATGCCTTTAATGTTGTTTTTAAAGTATCACACCCATTACAGAGCCTTGTATCCACACAGAGGATTGAACGATACACCACACACGCACACACACAGCAGCTTCATTACATAGTAACCGTAAAACACCTGTCTCAACGTCAACAGTGAAGAGGCGACTCCGGGATGCTGTCATTCTAGGCAGAGTTGCATAGAAAAAGCCATATCTCAGACTGGCCAATTCAAATAAAATATTAAGAAGGGCAAAAGAACACAGACACTGGACAGAGGACCTCTGCCTAGAAGGCCAGCATGCCTGAGTTGCCTCTTCACTGTTGACGTTGAGGTTGGTGTTTTGCAGCTACTATGTAATGAAGCTGCCAGTTGAGGACTTGGGAGGGGTCTGTTTCTCAAACTAAACACTCTAATGTACTTGTCCTCTTGCTCAGTTGTACACCGGGGCCTCCCACTCCTCATTCTTTTCTGGTTAGAGTCAGTTTGTGCTGTTCTGTGAAGGGAGTAGTACACAGTGTTGTACGAGATCTTCAGTTTCTTGCCATTTCTCACATGGAATAGCCTTCATTTCTCAGAACAAGAATAGACTGATGTTTCAGAAGAAAGTTCTTTGTTTCTGGCCATTTTGAGCCTGTAATCGAACCCACAAATTCTGATCCTCCAGATACTCAACTAGTCTAAAGAAGTCCAGTTTTATTGCTTCTTCAATCAGCACAGCAGTTTTCAGCTGTGCGAACATAATTGCAAAATGGTTTTCTAATGATAAATTAGCCTTTAAAAATGATAACCTTGGATTATCTAACACATCGTGCCATTGGAACATTGGAGTGATGGTTGCTGATAATGGGCCTCAGTACCCTATGTAGATATTCCATAAAATAATCAGCTGTTTCCAGCTAAAATAGTGATTTACAACATTAACAATGTCTACACTGTAAAAAAAAGTCATTTTCAAAAACAAGGACATTTCTATGTGAACCCAAACTTTTGAATGGTAGGCCTTATTTTGAGTCCAAGCCTTACCCTAACACAGTGGCCTGAAACTCATATCTTACAGTCCAGAATCAGACCTTGCAAGTAAGTTTGCAAAATTATGAGATTTTCTAAAAATCATGGTTGAAGGATTTCCTTTTATTCCCTCCCATTTCCAGGAATGTTCACAACCCGGGATTTCTCGAAAGATGAGGAAATTTACGAGAATTTTGCAATCCTACCTTCAAGTCACGTTATACTGGCTTGCAGAGATTTGTAATTGTTATTGGAATCCAGCAAACATTAGGATATCCAACAGATGGAATTGTTATTAATCTGTAACCTGCATTCATAATAACTGTCAGGGTTAGAAACAGGGTGAGGAGACTGACTACAGTGTCTTCAGAAAGTATTAATACACCTTGACTTATTCCACATTTTGATGTTTTACAGCCTGACTTCAAAATTTCCTAGAAGTTCTGTCACAGCCCAACAAATTATTATTTTAGTGGATTTAATAAAAAAAAAAAGTTTTTTAATATATTTAACATTTTCCTCCCCTTTTTCTCCCCAATTGGTAGTTATTCTTGTCCCATCGCTACAACTCCCGTACGGACTCAGTAGAGGCGAAGGTCAAGAGCTGTGTGTCCTCCGAAACACAACCCCGCCAAACTGCACTGTATCTTGACACAATGCACGCTTAAACTGGAAGCCAGCCGCACCAATTTGTAGGAGAAAACACTGTACATCTGGAGACCGTGTCAGCGTGCAAGCCACAGGAGTTGCTAGAGCACGATGGGACAAGGACACCCTGGCCGGCCAAACCATTACCTAACTTGGATGACGCTGGGCCAATTGTGCATTGCCTCATGGATCTACCGGTTACGACAGGCTACGACACAGCCCTGTATTGAACCAGGATCTGTAGTAACACAGCTGGTAGACCACTACGCCACTTGGGAGGCCCCTAGTGGCGCAACATTTGTGCCGTGAGAATGCAACACCTCTTCACTTTATTGACAATAGCACATCTCCATTGATGTTCTTGTTTTGGGTCACCCTGAAAGTTGGGCAGCTAAAGCAGAATATATCTGTTTAGCCAACAGGATTGCTTTTAGTATTCTCCTAAGCATCAGAAATCTGTTCTTGAAGATACAGTATTAGATTAAGAAATAACATTTTCTATGTCAACCTATTCAATAATCATGATGTGCCTATACATATTATTTACAGGTCAGAATTGCCCATATTACATTGCCACATTGATGGCCAGTTTCCAGGTTTATAGAGATCAGATTTGTGTGCAAGTTTTACAGTACTATATTTTACCACAACCAGTGTGAGAAAGGGGAGCTAACACAGACAGACTCACTGCCTGTGGTCTATTTAAAGTCATTTGCATTAAAATTCTCCTGAGATATCACAGCGATACCTTGCCACTTACTGTATTAGGCTGCCGTTAGAGGTCGACCGATTGTGATTTTTCAAAGCCGATACGATTACTGGAGGACCAAAAAAAGCCGATATTGATTAATCGTCCGAATGTATTTATTCCTGTAAAAAAAAATCTAATAATGACAATTACAACAATACTGATTGAACAATGAACACTTTGATTTGAATTTAATATAATCCATAAATAAAATGACTTTTGTCTCATATAAATAATGAAACATGTTCAATTTGGTTTAAATAAGGCAAAAACAGTGTTGGAGAAGAAAGTACATTTACATTTAAGTCATTTAGCAGACGCTCTTATCCAGAGCGACTTACAAATTGGTGCATTCACCTTATGACATCCAGTGGGACAGTCACTTAACAATAGTGCATCTAAAACTTAGGGGGGGTGGGGTGAGAGGGATTACTTAACCTATCCTAGGTATTCCTTAAAGAGGTGGGGTTTCAGGTGTCTCCGGAAGGTGGTGATTGACTTCGCTGTCCTGGCGTCGTGAGGGAGTTTGTTCCACCAAGTAAAAGTGCCATGTAAAAAAGCTAATGTTTAAGTTCCTTGCTCAGAACATGAGAACATATGAAAGCTGGTGGTTCCTTTAAACATGAGACTTCAATATTCCCAGTTAAGAAGTTTTAGGTTGTAGTTATTATAGGAATTATGACACGACAACTATTTCTCTCTATACCATTTTTATATTTCATATACCTTTGACTATTGTATGTTCTATTAGGCACTTTAGTATTGCCAGCCTAATCTCGGGGTTTGAAGTCATAAACAGCGCTGTGCATTGCTAAGAGCTGCTGGCAAACGCAGTAAAGTGCTGCTTGAATGAATGCTTACGAGCATGCTGCTGCCTACCACTGCTCAGTCACTCCTCTATCAAATATCAAATCATAGACTTAATTATAATAAGCACACAAAAAAACGAGTGTTTGGTCATTAATATGGTAAAATCTGGAAACTATCTTTTCGAAAACAAAAAGTTTATTCTTTCAGTGAAATACGGAACCGTTCCTTATTTTATCGAATGGGTGATAACCCTAAGTCTACATATTGCTGTTACATTGCACAACATTCAATGTTATGTCATAATTATGTCAAATTATGGAAAATTAATTATTAAAATTAATTAGGAAGAAATGGTCTTCACACAGTTCGCAATGAGCCAGACGGCCCAAACTACCCAGACACTGCTTGCACTGAACGCAAGAGAAGTGACACAATTTCCCCTAGTTAATATTGCCTGCTAACATGCATTTCTTTCAACTAAATATGTAGGTTTAAAAAAAATATACTTCTGTGTGTTGATTTTATGAAAGGCGTTGATGTTTATGATTAGGTACATTTGTGCAACGATTGTGCTTTTTCGCGAATGTGCTTTTGTTAAATCATCACCCGTTTGGCGAAGTTGAAGTAGGCTGTGATTCGATGATAAAATTAACGGGCACCGCTTTGATTATATGCAATGCAGGACAAGCTAGTTAACCTACTAATATCATTAACCATGTGTAGTTTGATTGTTTTTTTATAAGATAAGTTTAATACTAGCTAGCAATTTACCTTGGCTCCTTGCAGCCACAAGGTCCTTTTGATGCTGCATTCGCCACAGGTGGTCAGCCTGCCACGCAGTCTCCTTGTGAATTGCAATGTAATCGGCCATAGTCGGCATCCAAATCGCAGATTACCGATCGTTATGAAAATTTGAAATCGGCCCTAATTAAGCAGATTAATTGGTTGACCTCTAGCTGCCATGTTTTTTCCATTACCCTGTGTTGAATGAGTGGATGGATTGATTAATTAATTAATTAATGAGTGATCAATTGAACGAACAAACGAATCAACAAATGAATACTTAATTTCCATGTCATACCACCACTTTTTCTGCCTATTCCATCCACTGTGTTACTGTAATTCAGTCTCAGTGTAATCTCTGCCACTAGAGGGCAGCGTGGCTGTCACTGCCATAATAACGCTGCAGCAGTTCAGAATCTCTAATGGCGCTAATTGCCAGGTTGGCTGGTGCTGCACTGGTCGTATTAGTGGGAGACATGCCCCTCTTCTTAGCCCATTCCCTCCATACCGTCTCCCCTGCAGCCACTGACTACACTACACTGTGACATTATCCTATTAAATGATGCAGGTTCATTTAGTTGCTGATTGCTCTGTTCCTGGTGTTTTTATCCCCAGATTTCCCCAGTTTTAATCTAACACCTGCCCCCTTTCTTGGGAATTTGCACTCTGTGTAATTTTCAAGAGTTCATTACTATAAATTAAGCTGCCCCGGCAATCTTCGAAGGCATCAATGCCTTTATCAAGTTGGCTGGAAACCACACATAGGCCAGATGGCGTGATGATGAACTACACTTTATTTTTTCTCCAGATTTCTTCCGTAAGGCTGATTAGATGTTTTACAGTTCTGCACTGCACTACTTGTTTTGTTATTGGGTTTAATGCCCCAGCAGAATTCACAATATTTGGATGCCAGAGTAACCTGTTGTTGACAGTGATTAGCATGGGACTGTCTAATTTCTCCATAACTTCCTATCAGAGTTGTAGACATTTTAAGACGTTCCACATACAGTATCTATTAGGGAAATAATTGAGTGAAAGTACAATATTCATCTAGGGACAATCATTGCGGAGTAGGTTGATGTTGACCCTAACAACTAGTCCAAGGTATTCTTCACCCCCTTCAATGTCAACATTGAGATTTGACATTTGGAAATCTAATCCTAGATCTGTTTGTGGTTATGGCCTTGGCAACTACTACTACAAGCATTGGTTTCTTTAGCATGTTTTGAAGTTTTAGCAACGTAGCATTTTTTGTCATTAGCTAGCATTGATTATCCTGTACTCTGACAGAACTTGTGTTCTCATTGATCCGCAGGTCTCTTAAACACAGTCAACCATGGCCAATACTGGAGGGTTTGAGGGAACTTTGGGGAAGTCGAGAGCGAGGTCTCATCTTTGACTCTGGGGAAGTTTCCTTGTGCCCTGACTCCTAGCTCTACCCGTCTACGGCTCTGACCAACCAATGACCATCCGCTGTAGATAACCCACTGTCTGTCATTGGATCAACATGTCCCGTCTGCCTGCTCCTATTACTGTCCGTCTGCTTTGTAAATGAGCAGAATCTTCTAGTGCCAAGGAGGTCAGGTGTCCAGCGGGGCCTTGTCCAGAGAGGGAGAGAGTGGTAACTATGGAGCCATTTTGGATCGACTACTGTACTGTTCAGCTAATGTCTGCTAATTTTCAGTGGACAGAGGACTCCCACTACTTCAACCTCACCTGCTTCTGTTAGACTGTAATGGGACAGTTACGTTTCCCTAAGAACAAGGATTATTGTGAACCAGGCCCTCTCTGAAGTGTCTGACCTAGCGCCAGACTATGGACTGGACCAAACGTTGGACTGAATCTATCCAGACTATGGACCAGACTGGACCAGATCCTACTGCTTGCCTTGTGCTCTGCTGTGAATAGAACTTCTGCTGGAGTAGTACAACTTTGGCACTCTTCATATTTTTATAGACCAAAGAGGAAAAAATAACAGTTCATTGTAAGACTAGATGGACCAGATTGGGAAAGAGAAATGGATACTTGTTTTTCTTGCTACACCACAATGACTGCCCACATAGCTGTAGATGTTGGGCTTTATGTCATTTTGAACATAGACTATAGTCTAGTGGGACACGTATACAATCAAAGGAGTTACCTTTAAAAACGTTTTTTTTCTCTGACTAAACCCACCACTGTATTTTGAAACTGAAGATATAGGTAAACATATGTGTATAAAAAAATCTGATTTGCATTTTTCATTAGCTACAAATTGGGATAGGTTGCAATAAGCATGGTTGGTAAAACGGTAAAAGAGTAAAACTACTGATCATCATTGAGGCAAAAAAGAGAATATTGAAACTGTCATTTCTGATTGCGGCTGTTGGGCGGGGGAAAGGCAAATTTCATTAAATGTATTTTGAAAGGCATAAAGCGTATATATTTAACAGTTTTATATGTTGTACCTTTGTAGAGAACCTTATTCGACATGAATAATGTGGTCACAAAAATGGCCGCCATAAGAACATGAAAAACAAGCTCTCTGACGCTGGTTTGTCCTGCTCTCTTTCTGTTCTCATGACAAGAAACTTCTCTCCTCATACCTCTAATCTCCCAATCTATCAATCACGGATAAAGGAAAGAAATGCACTTGAGTTCACTCAGAATGTTTTAAATATTTAATGATAATATTTTACAGATGTTTGTGAGAGTCTTGCTGTGTATGGTTTTAATGTGGTTAACAACTGACACAGCATATACAATCTGACTGAACCCTCAATGCTGTTTCCCTTTATCTGCAATTGATTGAATTCCGGCATGAGAGTCACTATCTATCAAAAACATGAAAAATTACATTACAACATGAATTGAGCTTAATCACAGACAGAGATTTTGTCACTTTAGTCAATGAGCAGCCTTTGGAACCTGATGATGGCTGAAGTATTGCATTGTAAAAGGTTTGGAATACTGACTAATTTCTCCATAATGTCACATTTTATTTTTGTGCTTGTGTTTGTCGCACAATGCTGATCCCCAGTCCCGAGTGACGAAAATGATGAGACGTGAAGAAGGGAGGCATTGCGGGAAAAGCTTTAGAATACTTTACATACTTTTTTATCATTAAATATTTTAAGAATAAATACATGAAATAACCATCACTAGCTAATACAGACACTTTGATATTCAAAGTCATCCAATTTATTCAAGTAAGATTGATCATATCTTATTTTGTATTACGTTTATTTAATTGTTCTGTCCTATATGCCAAAAACTGACAGCCTGAAATAGTTTTTTTCTTCTAGACCATATACTTTACAGTGTCTAATTGTCAACATGTAAGTTCCTCATACATATCTAATAGGTAAACACCTGATATACATAAGTAAACCAAATCAAATTATTTATAGACAGTCTCGCTGGGATTTGATTACAATAACATATGAATATGAATGTATTGATGCAGAGTTGATGAAGGCATTTGCTCAGAGTGACAATTAGGACTGAAATAATAGAAGTTGACTGACTCAATATGTGTATGCTGCTGGCTGTATCTATTATGGTGGAAGGGATTCCACAATTATACAAGAATATACAGTACATATGCAGAATAGTACACCTGGTCAATATTTAATGACCTTCAAGATTATGATGTTGAATAACTTACAAAGGGTTACCCTGTAAAGGGCTATGGATCTAATGCAAGTGAAAACACATCAAAAGAGATATCAGTTCCCTGGACAGCACCACATAACCAGACACCCGCTACATTAGATGGTGCTGTCCATGGGGCTCTGATTCCATGAAAGACACAAATCCAAGCCTTCATAGAGGCTTCAAAGGTCTTGTGTTTTGCTCTGAGTGAAGGCCTACACCTTCCAGATTAACCCCCAACTTGTCCGGATTCACTTCGGTTCAGATCCAGATGCTGAACTTCTCTTATCCACACTTGGCTCTCTGCTGTTCCGTCCAACTGACTGACTTTCATTAACTGACTGACTGGGACCAGTCCGACTAGCTGGCTGACTGACTGACGTTCCTTCCTAATCCTAACTGACTGGATCAGCCTGTTCCACCAACACCAGCTGGAGATTATTAATACAGTTGTTGTTGACAAAGAAGTTTTCTAAAGATGCAAATGAGAAGTGACTTTCCTGAAAGAGAGAGAGAGAGAGAGTGTGTGTGTGTGTGTGTGTGTGTGTGTGTGTGTGTGTGTGTGTGTGTGTGTGTGTGTGTGTGTGTGTGTGTGTGTGTGTGTGTGTGTGTGTGTGTGTGTGTGTGTGTGTGTGTGTGTGTGTGTGTGTGTGTGTGTGTGTGTGTGTGTGTGTGTGTGTGTAGCCTGTTATTGTCAAGACGGTTATAAATATTTAATTACATCTGATTGAATTTCAATAATCTCTCCCGTATCCTTGAGGTTCCGTGGGATGTTTGGAGGAGTCGTGTCTCATAACAGTTTTAATTTGATTAGAGCAAAGTACAATGAGGAGTTTCTCCTAGAGCTATATGGTACGTGTAGGTACAAAAGAGAGCTTGTGATAATGTCTTTCCCATGGAGAAAGAGGCAAAGTGGGTGACATACAACTTGGAGAATGTTACTGTGGGTGTATATCTGTCTGTGTAAAACTCTTTCTCTCTTTCCTATACAGTAGCATGCGAAAATATTCATCCCCCCTTGGAATTTTTCCTATTTTGTTGCCTTACAAACTGGAATTAAAATGAATTTTTGGAAGGGTTTGTATCATTTGATTTACACAACATGCTTACCACTTTGAAGATGCATTTTTTTTTAAATTGTGAAACAAATGAGAAATAAGACAAAAAACAGAACTTGAAATGCATAACTATTCACCCTCCCAAAGTCAACACTTTGTAGAGCCACATTTTTCAGCAATTACAGCTTCACGTATCTTGGGGTATGTTTCTATAAGCTTGGCACATCTAGCCACTAGGATTTTTGCCCATTCTTCAAGGCAAAACTGCTCCAGCTGGATCGGTTCTGCTAGTTTACAGCAACTTTAAGTCATACCACAGATTCTCAATTGGATTGAGGTCTGGGCTTTGACCAGGCCATTCCAAGACATTTCAATGTTTCCCCTTAAAACACTCAAGTGTGGCTTTAGCAGTATGCTAAAGTGTGTGTGAGCAAGGATGCCAACAAACCTGTCACAGTTACACCAGCTCTGTCAGGAGCAATGGGCCAAATTCACCCAACTTATTGTGGTGAAGCTTGCGGAAGGCTGCCCAAAACGTTTGACACAAGTTAAACAATTTAAAGACCATACTACCAAATACTAATTGAGTGTATGTACACTTCTGACCCACTGGGAATGTGATAAAAGAATAAATAAAAGCTGAAATCAATTATTCTCTCTTCTATTATTCTGACATTTCACATTTTTAAATAAAGTGGTGATCCTAACTGACCTAAGACAGGGAATTTGTACTAGGATTAAGTGTCAGGAATTGTGAAAACTGAGTTTAAACGTATTTTGCTAAGGTAAACTTCCAACTTCAACTGTATATATTTATATTTATATATAGTTTTTCTATAATTATGTGAGTTCTGAAAGTAATTGGTTTCACAGAAAAGAGGGTAAATACATATGCACGCACCACCTCACCAATTTTGTCACATCCTGACCATAGTTTGCTTTGTATGTTTCTATGTTTTGTTTGGTCAGGGTGGGCATCTGAGTGGGCATTCTATGTTGGATGTCTAGTTTGTCTGTTTCTGTGTTTGGGCCTGATATGGTTCTCAATCAGAGGTAGGTGTTAGTCATTTGTCTCTGATTGGGAACCATATTTAGATAGCCTGTTGTGTGGGGTTTTGTGGGTGGTTGTTTCCTGCCTTTGTGTTTGTTGCATCAGATAGGGCTGTTTCGGTTTTGCCACGTTTATTATTTTGTATTATGTTCATGTTGAGTTTTATTATTAAAAAAACATGAACTATAACCATGCTGCGTTTTGGTCCGCCTCTCCTTCCCAGGAAGAAAACCGTTACAGAACCACCCACCACAACAGGACCAAGCGGCGTGGTGACGGGCAGCGGAAGCAGGAGCAGCGCAAGGAGGAATGGACATGGGATGATGTATTGGACGGCAAGGGTTGCTACACATGGGAGGAGATCCTGGCTGGAAAGGATCGCCTTCTATGGGAACAGGTGGAGGCAGTTCGGAGAGCAGAGGCAGCCGGAGAGAGGAGCCGGCGATATGAGGGAAAACACGGCTGGCAAGGAAGCCCGAGGGGCAGCCCCAAAAATGTATTGGGGGGGCGGTACACAGGAAGTATGGCGAAGCCAGGTAGGAGACCTGAGCCAACTTCCTGTGCTTACCGGAGGGCGAGAGAGACCGGGCAGGCACCATGTTATGCTGTGGAGCACACGGTGTCCCCAGTGCGGGTGCATAGCCCAGTGCGGGACATACCAGCTCCTCGAATCGGCCGAGCTAGAGTGGGCATCGAGCCAAGTGCCATGAAGCCGGCTCTACGCATCTGGTCTCCAGTGCATCTCCTTGGGCCGGCGTACATGGCACCAGCTTTGTGCATGGTGTTCCCGGTTCGCCTGCACAGCCCAGTGCGGGCTATTCCACCTCGCCGCACTGGCAGGGCGACCGGGAGCATTCAACCAGGTAAGGATGGGCAGGCTCGGTGCTCAAGAGCTCCAGTGCGCCTGCACGGTCCGGTCTATCCAGTACCACCTCCATGCATCAGCCCTCCGGTGGCAGCTCCCCGCACTCGCCCTGAGGTGTCCTCGGCCCAGTACCACTAGTGCCGGCACCACACACCAGGCCTACAGTGCGCCTCGTCTGTCCAGCGCTGCGAGAGCCTTTCTCCTCTCCAGCGCTGCCGGAGTCTCCCGCCCTTCCAGCGCTGCCGCCAGTGCCAGAGTTTCTGCCCCTCAGTCCAGAGGCGCCAGAGCCTTCCTCCTCTCCAGTGCTGCCGGAGTCTCCAGTCTGCCCAGCGCCGCCTGAGCTACCCGCCTGCCCAGCGCCATGAACTATAACCACGCTGCATTTTTGTCTGCCTCTCCTTCCCAGGAAGAAAACCGTTACAAATTTAGACTATTTTGTGTATGTCCATTACATGAAATCCAAATAAAAATCTATTTAATTACAGGTTGTAATGCAACAAAATAGGAAAAACTCCAAGGAGGATTAATACTTTTGCAAAGCACTGTAGCTCTATGGTGATGTGTGTATCATATATGCATTTCCCAATCCTGTTGTTCCGTTTGTATTTGTACAGTGCCTTCAGAAAGTATTCATACCCCTTGACTTTTTCCACATTTGGTAACATTACAGCCTTATTCTAAAATGTATTAAATACATAAAAATTACAAAGTGGAAACCTATAAAACAACGTATTTACGTAAGTATTCAGCCCATTCGCTATGAGATTCTAAATTGTGCTCAGGTGCATCCTATTTCCATCGATGTTTCTACAACTTGATTGGAGTCCACCTGTGGTAAATTCAATTGATTGGACATGAGTTGGAAAGGTACACACCTGTCTATATAAGGTCCCACAGTTGACGGTGAATGTCAGAGCAAAAACCAAGCCATGAAGTCGAAGGAATTGTCTGTAGAGCTCAGAGACATGATTGTGTCGAGGCACAGATCTGGGGAAGGGTACCAAAACATTTCTGCAGCATTGAAGGTCCCCAAGAAAATGGTGGCCATCATTCTTACATGGCAGATGTTTGGAATCACCAAGACTCTTTCTAGAGCTAGCCGTCCGGCCAAACTGCGCAATCGGGGGAGAAGGGCCTTGGTCAGGGAGGTGACCAAGAACCTGATGGTCACTCTGACAGAGCTCTAGAGTTCCACTGTGGAGATGGAAAAACCTTCCAGAAGGACAACCATCTCTGCAGCACTTCACCAATCAGGCCTTTATGGTAGAGTGGCCAGACAGAAGCCACTACTCAGTAAAAGGCATATGACAGCCCACTTTGAGTTTGCCAAAAGGCATTTAAAGACTCTCAGACCATGAGAAACAAGAATCTCTGAAACCAAGATTGAACTTGTCAAGGCTGGTGGAAACCTGTCACCATCCCTACGGTGAAGCATGGTGGTGGCAGCATCTTGCTGTGGGGATGTTTTTCAGCCACAGGAACTGGGAGACTAGTCAGGATCGAGGCAAAATGAGTACATAGAGATCCTTGATAAAAACCTGCTCCAGAGCGCTCAGGACCTCAGACTGGGGCGAAGGTTCAACTTTCAACAGGACAACGACCCTAAGCACACAGCCAAGACAATGCAGGAGTGACTTTGTGACAAGTCTCTGAATGTCCTTGAGTGGCCCAGCCAGAGCCAGGACTTGAACCCGATCAAACATCTCTGGAGAGACCTGAAAATTGTTGTGCAGCAACACTCCCCATCCAACCAGAAAGAGCTTGAGAGGATCTACAGAGAATGGAAGAAACTCCCCAAATATATATGTGCCAAGTTTGTAGCGTCATACCCAAGAAGACTCGATGCTGTAATTGCTGCCAACGGTGCTTCAACAAAGTGCTGAGTAAATGGTCTGATAACTTATGTTAAATGTGATATTTGTTCAAAAAACAATTGGGCCCCAAAAAAATACAACTGTTTTTGCTTTGTCATTATGGGGTATTGTGTGTAGATTGATGAGGGAAAAGCGATTTAAGCAATTTTAGAATACACTAACGTAACAAAATGTGGAAAAAGCCAAGGGGTCTGAATACTTTCCAATTGCACTGTACATGTGTGTATGTGTTTCCTTGCATGTGTGAGTGTTGACGGTGATGGTATGCCTTCGACTTACCAGTTACCGTCCTGAGGCACAGTGTTGTGTTTGTCATTAAGCTGCATCTACAGAGGAGAGAGACAGAGCAGACAGCCTGTCTCTGCTTTAATAACCAACACTAAACTCACAGGGAAGACTCCTTCTCCCTTCACAAAATTCTCTGCAGTCCGCTGCAATACCAATAATGCACCAATGGCACAAAATACGAACTGCTGTAATGGATAACATTTAAGTGCTAATTCACATATGATAATATAAGTCTTTGTTTACAATATAAATCTAATGAAGTGCAACCAGCGCTTTTCGAAAGGGGATCAATAAGCAATATGGCTTGCGCAATATTTTCTAGCCATAAAAATGTTGTGTGTTTTCTGAGCACTGGGTCCAATGATCTGTCAAAGTTAGATACAGTGAGAGACTAAACATTTCCTCAGCTCCTGACTGATACACCAGGGATGTACTGTAGGAGGAGAGCAGAGCTAAGCAGTTGTATGATGTGATTCTATTGACTGCCTTTTACATTTCGATCTTTGCAAAGATAGCTGAGAGTTGGACTGTGAATCGGAATGTCTGTTTTCCTTAACCAGAATGGAATTTGTAACAAATCTAAACATTTTGCAATAGAGCTGTTCAACCCAAATGTTAATATTGGTTTAAAAGCCAGCCTCTGTCTAAACAAACACCTCTTATCATCGTACCCGTTGCCTGGTCTTGTACAGTATCCCACCACATCTGTGCTTAGTGCTCCAGGCCAGTGCTATCCTCTTGACTCTTGATCAAGGCTCTCTGGCTCTCCTCTCCAACCCAAGGAAGAAGAAGACATGCCGGTGTTAGCTGAGCTTTCAGGCTGCATTAAACACCATTAACAGTCTGCATTAACTTCTTTGAGATAGGGGGCACTCTTTTAATTTTTGGATAAATAACGTTCCCGTTTTAAACAAGATTTTTTGTCACGAAAAGATGCTCGACTATGCATGGAATTGACAGCTTTGGAAAGAAAAAACTCTGACGTTTCCAAAACTGCAAAGATATTATTATATCTGTGAGTGCCCAAAAACTAATGCTACAGACGAAACCAAGATGAAGTTTCATACAGGAAATGCCCCAGATACTGAAAGCGCTGTGTTCCAATGTCTCCTTATATGGCTGTGAATGCGCCAGGAATGAGCCTGCCCTTTCTGTTATTTCCCCAATGTGTCTGCAGCATTGTGACGTATTTGTAGGGATATCATTGGAAGATTGACCATAAGAGACTACATTTACCAGGTGTCCGCCCGGTGTCCTGCGTCAAAATTATTGTGTAATCCCCAGGTCCATGCGCGTTCCATTTCTTCACAGAGGAGAAAGTCAACTGCCACAAAGAAGAATTTATTATCAATAGATACGTGAAAAACACCTTGAGGATTGATTCTAAACAACGTTTGCCATGTTTCTGTCGATATTATGGAGTTAATTTGGAAAAAAGTTAGCGTTTTAATGACTTAATTTTCATTTTTTTCTTACCCAAACGTGATGAAGTAAATGGAGGGATTTGTCTACACAAATAATATTTTTGTAAAACCTGAACATTTGCTATCTAACTGAGAGTCTCCTCATTGAAAACATCTGAAGTTCTTCAAAGGTAAATTATTTTATTTGAATGCTTTTCTTGTTTTTGTGAAAATGTTGCATGCTGAATGGCAGGCTTATTCCTATGCTAGGCTATCAATACTGTTACACAAATGCTTGTTTAGCTATGGTTGAAAGCATATTTGGAAAATCTGAGATGACAGTGTTGTTAACAAAAGGCTAAGCTTAAGAACTAGCATATTTATTTAATTTCATTTGTGATTTTCATGAATAGTTAACGTTGCGTTATGGTAATGAGCTTGAGGCTGTATTCATGATCCCGGATCCGGGATGGCTAGAATCAAGAGGTTAATGACTAATCTCTCTATTTCTCTCATTATACATGCAGCTCACAGGAAACCAGGAAACATCTGGTGCACATGGACATGGAGCTGGCTTTGAATCTTTGTTACTGCACTTTGGTATTGTAAATGTGTGTTCTCAGAAATGCTCATTACTCAAAGGAGGAAAAGGTCATCTTGATTGAAGGTAAATATCATTGGCTTGGGGACTTTATTGGAAGGTCAAATGTAGTTGTGAACCAGAACAAATTGAGTATATGGAGCCATGAGCTGTATGAAATCATTTTACATGTTCAGGATAACTAAGGCCAACTCTTCAACCCAGCAAAAACAGGGACAGATTGGACAACAATAAATCACAAGCTTGTAGTTACCAAAGCAATTGTAAAGAAACACACAAAAACACCTGGCATCACTTGGTAGAATTAATATCAACCCCAAAGCCTATTGTACATCCTTTTGTTATGTATAATCCTTATCAAGCCCTTAATCAGGCATTTTGTATAAACACATGCGATATGACCGGTCGATTAATAAGGCTGGTTTGGCTGTTCCTATAGGCTCTGTATATTGAGGAGGGAGAGAGCTTCTGACACAGCCAGCCGAGCTGGAGCCTGGAGAGAGACAGGCAAGAGAGAGGGAGAGAGAGCCAGGTTGGAGAGACAGTCAGGGGTGCCAGGACGAAGCAGATCACATCGCTACGGTGACTGTTTCTTGTTCTCTCTCACTTGGTTTCTTGTTCTCTCTCACTTGCTCTCTTTCTCTCTCTGCTTCCCCAGTTAGGGAGGGGAAAAGAGAGAGAGAAAAAAATAAAAAGAGACACAGCGAGGTAAGGAAATAGGGAGAGGAGCATCCTCATCAAGATGGTAATCAAGGCCTGATGTGTTGAATTGAGCCTCTCATCCTGTTAATCCACAGGAAGGAAGACAGACAGCTGGGGGCTCGGTCAGCTCATTTTACCACTAAATGAGAAAAATGACCATCCGCCAGGCAACTCTTTTAAAAACGAATTTACATCCTGTCAGATTCCATTAGGCCAGGACTGCTGGGGTGGAAGATTTTTCTGAGGAGGGAAGGAGGGAGGACAGAATTGAGTATGAGCGGTGAGTGTTACCGTATCCCCCAGTATCGGTCAAGCGATAATTCTGACCCGGCTCACCGAGCGAGTTGACAGCTGAATTTTGCATGTCAAGACATCGGTGTTTTTTTTTACCCATTCACTCCATCCCTCCAATACTGCCAATATCCATCCCTCCCTTTTCAGGCATAAACTAACAGTGGGTGATTTTAGGGTTCCAACAGTTTAGGGTTCCATAGCCGCAGGCAGAACAGTTGAAACTGGAACACTAGCAAGGCCAGGTAGACTGGGGACAGCAAGGAGTCATCATGCCAGGTAGTCCTGACGCATGGTCCTAGGGCTCAGGTCCTCCGAGAGAGAGAAAGAGAGAATTAGAGAGAGCATACTAAAATTCACACAGGACACCAGATAAGACAGGAGAAGTACTCCAGATATAACAAACTGACCCTAGTCCCCCGACACATAAACTACTGCAGCATAAATACTGGAGGCTGAGACAGGAGGGGTCAGGAGACACTGTGGCCCCATCCGATGAGACCCCCGGACAGGGCCAAACAGGATTGATATAACCCCACCCACTTTGCCAAAGCTCTACACAATATTGTGCTGCTGATGCAAGGTGCCATAGCAGTCTCTTTCTGCTGTAAAGCAGAGGGTCACCAAGCATGTGGTGCGGGTGATGGGGGACTTCATTTTGCAAAGAACACAGCGACGCCTCCATGCTGTGCTCTTTTGGCCCTGAGGCACATCCATGCCTGCAGAAATACATTTGGGCAGATGAACACTTGTGGCAGGAGCTGGATGAACCAGCTTCAGTGGGGGATGGACACCTTGGCACTGGGGGCTCCCATTCTGAGTCAGTGTCACTGTGAAAGAAAATGTTCAGTTAGAATAGTTTCACATATGAGCCCTGTATCAACAGGTATAAATAACAGATATATATTTACAGGGAACATAAGGTTGAATATATTATTATAGACCTGCTAGATCTACTGTCTCTTTTATATTATGACATTTCAGCTAGATCTACTGTCTCTATTGTATTACAACATACCAGCTGTATCTACTGTCTCCATTTCACTTTGGCCATTGTTGTGTACCTGCCCTCCCCTCAACAGCCTCAAATAGGCTATTTCATGTGGGTTGGGGTGGGGTGGCAGACACACGCATCTAACATTTAATTTCATTACATTTTTATATATTGTTTCTAAAATTAAAAAAAAATCAACAAGGGCATTAGCATGAGAAGAACTTACCAGTCCAAAAAGATGTCCTCTCTGTTCAAAAAATATTCCTCCACTTGGGAATCACTAAATGAATCGTCCTACAACAATCTCTGTCTCACTTTCCCGATCAATTTATTCTAAAATTGTGTGAACATCTGTATATTTAGACTTAGATTTAGCTTTCCCTGACTTAGTCGCCATACTGATAGATATATAAACAGCTGAATCTGCGCAGTTACCAAAACAATGCTGTGTACGCTGGAGTTTACTACATGGGTTGGTCTTCCAACACATAACCATTGCATATTGCCGTTTACTTCAGCTCAGTGGCTATCTACCCAGCTAGATTTCAAGACGATCAGTGGTCATTGGGTTAAAATACAGTCAATCAACGAAACAGTGGTCATATCATTGGTGCATAGTGATGTCATTACTTGTTGTCTTCAAATCGGTTTCTTTCAGTCAATACGTCCCGCGAAATGGCCCATCATTTGGTTGTGTTACAAACAAACCAGTTGGTTGTGTTACAAACAAACCAGTTGATTACAACGAAACCAAACATGACTGGAAAAGTCACGTTTTGTATGGGTATTTACCTCGAATGTGTCATCGAAAATTGAATGAGACGGAATTCACGACACAAGCGGTTCAAAAAATGTTTTGTGTTAGGCTATAAAGACGGATTTTTATCAAATAAAAGATAATTCATTGTGTAACAATGACCATTGGGATTGCAAACAGACAAAGATCGTCAAAGGTAAACAATTTATTTTAATGCAGTTTCTGATTTTGTTACGCCTGTGCTGGTTGAAATAGTTGTTTTTTATTGGGCTTTATCCTCAGATAACTGCATCGTATTCTTTCGCAGTAAATCCTTTTAAAAATCTTACAACGCAGTTGGATTAGCAAGATTCTAGGCTTTCGATACATGCGAGACACTTGTATTTTTATGCATTTAATATGACTATTTATGTAGTGATCACCTATGTTGTGGAATTTCATTCCACTACCGGGTTCTGTGCACAGAGAGGTTAAGGATACATTCACCCAGTAGGAGGTAAGGCAGTTGGTGGAGCTGGAACAAGAGGTGAACACACTCCAATCAGCACAAAAATTGTCCAGCTCAACAACACCCCCTCAAACAGATTGGAGAGCTGGAGGTGGAGGGAGACATATCTGCACTCTGGACTGTGGTGAGAAAACTTCAACAGGAGAAAGAGTAGGAGCAGGAGAAATACGGAGGATCAGATTGCTAGAGGAGAGGATGAGGTGTATGGTGTGTGACAGAGAACAACCCATTAGAGAGGTGGCCACCCCCGCAGAGAAGCCAGCAAGAGAAGCCTGGCAAAAGTCTTAACACCATTGCAGAACAGTCCACCCCAGACCCTGACCATAACGTCACCATCACAGCAGAACAGACAAATGAAGAACCCTAAGCCCAGGGGAACCCACCCTCTCTGAGCACTCTCCCTGTCAGCCACCCTAACAGTCCCACACCCACTGGCGACATACACAAGACACAGATTGTACTGTAATAAAC